>NW_010365466.1:44155-50418 GCF_000414095.1 Morus notabilis
ATCCTAATTATGGTGACAAGACATCCTCACTCTATATAATTAAATAAAAGAAAGAAATCCATAATAATACAAAGGGACAAAATAGAGCAAAACTCCGAAACAGACAAATATCTGCAACAACAAGAAACGAAAAACTTTCTCAAAGGCAACAGGAGGCTAAAAATAACAAGCAGTGAACTAAGGTCATAAGGTCAAGCCGAAACTACCCCTTTGAAAATTAGTAAAAACCTTTCTAGTAAAACCCCAAAAGGAAAAACCTGGAAAAGTCAAATGAACGCCCATACTTGTATCAAAATTAGTAACCCACTAAAACTCGTGAAAGACCAAGAAAAAAAAAAACATGGATCTATAAGTTGTAACCATATATTTCAGAGCATATGTTTTATAAGTTGTAACCATATCAAAAGGACCCATATTGAGGCCGACATCCAAATTCATATATTAAATGACCACGTTTTGGTCATTAAATTTCCTCTTCCAAACGAGGAAAACCAACATCATCACTTCTTTATCAACGTCTACATCATAAGGTTGGTCTACAACTAATTCATTAATCTTTCTCCTTCTATAAAAAGTAAGGAAAATAATAATTTTTTTTCTTTTTTACAAAAAGAACTTCAATACTATTTTTCTTGGACGAAAAAGAGATCATAACCAATAGAATCACCTAAGCACTCCTCAATAGTATCTTTATTATCATCAAAAAAGGAAAAAAAAAAATCAGCAATTATTGTTTATAACATCCTTTATTATCATCAAAAATGGAAAAAAAAAATCAGCAATTATTGTTATAACATCCTGATCTTCTGGCAAAGAATTATCATCAACCAATATAACATCAGAAGCAATCATTAATTATATAATTATTATCATCAACAAAATTTAGTGCAGCAGTATCATTATTAAACGGATTACTGTGGATTAAATTCTTGTTGACTGGTTCCCCTTATCAAATCACGCATGGCACGTTGGATTAGTTTTGACCTAATTAAAATCTTTTTAAGAAAATTAAAACGCCTTAACTTCGTATGAATTTCGTGTCATGTTATCATGTCATCACTTAAATTGTCAGTCTTAGTGGTGGAACTTTAAGTCGACGGGCTTGTCCGAGGCCCGAATTTTTCTGGCTCGACGGGCAAGGACCCATGGCCGCCCGTCCACACACTAGGGCGGGCTCGGGCTCAGGCTGCTTAAGAAACAACACCATGGTGGAAGCCTGCCGCCGATTTGCCCGTCCCGACCGTCGACCGCTGATTTTTTATTATTATTACTTTTTTTAATTTTTTCCCTCCGGCCCGAATTTGAGCCCGAATACCCGAATTGTCCGAAGCCCGCCCAACGGCTAGTTTTTTCAAATTTTTTGCACGACCCAACCCACTGCCCGTGAGACCGACCTCCAATAGTTTTTTTTTTTTTTTTTTTTTTACCGTTGTTCGATTTTCAGCCCAAATCGACCCGCTGAAATTGAAAGTAGCCATTGGATCCGAATTTTGGAGGGGAAAATCAATTTTTTAACCCAAAAGTTTCGCTACAAATACCCCCTATCGCCCCAAACATTTCCCTCACCCAAACTCTCTTAATCTCTCTCAATTTCTCTCAATCTCACTCAGTCTCTCAAATCTCTCTCATAATTTTTTTCAAGAACTTACACAATATTCTAAAGCTCTCTTTCTCAAATCTCTCTCACAATTTTTATATAATGGATTCTTTTGGTTATGGTGATATAATTGTTGATTTCCAAGTCCAACAGAATGTGGAAAGGTAATTTCCTACTAACGAATTTATTATGCAGGAATCACAAACACAACCAACTGAGGAACCTTGAAATCCGAGCCGTGGTGGACGTAGTCGAGGTCGTGGTCGCAATGGTGGTGGGCATTGAGAAGAGGCAAGTGCAAGTGCTACTGCAAGTGTTGCAAGCTTGAAGAGAAAATTCAAGTGCACCTCGACAGTTTGGGAGCACTTCGACACAATTGAGGAGGTCGACAATGATGGTAACACTAAACACATAGCTCAATGCAAAATATTACTTTTCTAAATTACATGGTGAAGCTATTCACGCCACAACACAATTGAGAAGACACTCCGAAAAGTGTCTTCCAAAGCGTGGCCAAACCGGCGGAGCCGAACTCCGTCAAACACAATTATTTTTTGATCGCACAACCGGTGGTCTAACCACTTACAAATACCATCCGCAAGTAGCTCTTATGGAAGTAGCACGAATGATAGCTGCATTAGATCAACTACTTAGTTTTGTAAAGCATCCTAATTGACAGCGATATATTAAAGTTGTACATAATCCTAATGCACAGCTTACTTCGAAAACTACTCTTAGGACAAATTGGTTAAAAGTATTTAAACAAGAAAAAGAAGCATTAATAAACCTTTCACACTCTACTAGTGGTTGCATTGTGTTAACGGTATACATTTGGTCTGCCGTTGCCAATAAAGATTATTTATCTATAACCGGACATTACTTTAAAGGCTTCCAGTTAGATAAGAGAAGGTTTAAAATGTATTTTAGGATCACATAGCGCCGATTTAATTTATAAGACACTTTTAAATGTAATTGAGGAATATATATTAAGAGATAAAGTGATGGCTATGACATTGGATAATGCTAGTGCAAATACTAAAGTAATTGAATGTTTCAAAAATTATTTAAGTTTATTCGGTGATGGTGATATTTTTCACCAATGTTGTGCATGCCATGTAATTAATTTGGTAGTTAGATCTCATTTAAAATCAATGGCTATTCATATAAAAGCAATTAGAGATAGTATTGCATGGATTTAGGGTAGTATCTTAAGACAACAAGATTGGTTTAGGTTCTTACAAGCACTAAATCTCACTCTTAGAGCATGAGCCTTAGATATGCCTATAAGATGGAACTCCACTTATATAATGCTTCAACAATGCATCCCCTATAAGGATGCTATAACAAACTATATCAGTGTAAAATTAGGAGTAAGACACATAGACGCATATGATTGGTAAATTGCCAAAACTTTGTATCAATTTTTAGGTAGGTTTCCTGAACTTAGTTTAAACCTTAGTAGAACATATTACCCAACATCACCTTTAGCTTTAGGTGAACTTTTAAGAATGAGTATTTTATTTAGTGAATTTAGAAATGACTCACTTTTAGCAGTTCTTATAACTTCTATGGAAAAGAAATTTAAAAAATATTACTCTAAATTACCAATGTTGTATGATTTTGGTACTCTTTTTGATCCTAGATTAAAATTAGAAGGTTTAGAAAGAGGTTTAAAAAACTTAGGCGAATTTTTTGGCATCGATTGTTCTGACCAATTTCTAAAAATAAAGAAAAATATATTTTCTCTCTATAGTAAATATGAGAATAGGTTTAGAAACACAAATTCTGGAGTACAGGAACCGCAACAAAAGGATGAAAACCTGCATTCATTCATGATTGTTTTCGGGTTGAAGAAGAAGAAGAAGACGACTCAAACAGACGCTGGGAGTGGATCTTCGTAAAGAGGTGGTGGCGGCGGCGGCGGCTTCAACGAGCTTAAGGCGTACCTCAGTGAGAGCTTAGTATTCGACGGTAGTGGAGAATTGTTTGATTTAGTTCAATGGTGGAAAGCACGAGCATTAACTTGGCCAGTCCTAACTCGAATGGCAATGGATATTTTTTCGATCCCAGTCTTCACTGTTTCATCCAAACAAGCCTTCAATATGACCGGACAAATACTTGAGGAACGTCGAAACGCATTGCAAAAGGAGATTGTTATATAGTTTATTTATATAGTTTATTTTTAATTTTTTAAATAGTATTTATAACTAAATAAAATAAAAAAAATCCCTCTTTAATTTTGTCCAAAGAAACCTTTTTTTTACAACAAAAAATTCATAACCTGCAAGAAACAAATCCAAAAGTATTTTCGGTGCGCCATAGCTACAAGATGCGCCCACCAGAGCATTTTTATATCAATTCAGAATAATTATCCAATTAAATAATTAATCCACATTACAGTAATCAATCACAATAATAAAAAAGAGCAAAACTAATTTTTCAATACGAGATAAACGGCTAATTCATCAAGATATAGATAACAAAACTATACAATAAAAATTTAAAAGGATTTGAGTAGTCGAATTCCTACTGAAATGAGAATCTCGAAACTTTGCATTAACGAAGAACCCCATGCCCTTAAGAACGTACGACACAGCATTGATGATTCTTTGGTGTATTCATTCTAGCAAGGGGAATGGTTTGAAGCAGATTTTAATTGACCCTCAAAAACGGTTGGGAATTGGGATCACACTTAATACGGAGGGACCGGATGATAAGTCTCCATATGTTTCAACTTCCCTACATATTGATGAGATTCACACTATGTTTGATCTGAAAAGGCTGTTTCCTGAAAATGGCCAAACAAAACCAATTTTGATCAAACTAGCTAGCGGTGCGGAAACAATTCTAACCTTTGTCTTGAACACTGATACTGTTGAAAATTATTTTCTCCCATGACCAAACACTGCACATCATCGAAATATTCTAAATTTAAATGAAAAATTCAAAATTGCTAAGGAAAGAAATCATAAAAAATAAAAGAAAGAAATTAATTGTCACTACCCATAACTGCACTCAATGGTAAATTTATTAACGTATCGTTTATTTCACCGATTCGAATTTAAAATTTGACATGTTCTTTTAGAGTTTGATTTGAGTGTAGTTCTTGAGTTGAATTTGAGTTATAACTTGAGTTGAAGTTGTAACTTGAGTTTGTGTTTAAGTGAGTTTAAACTTAAAAGAACATGAACTTGAGTAAAGTTAGAACTCGAGTTGTTTTTTTTTTTTTTTTGAGTTTTTGAGGCAAAAGAACATGCTTGTTGGATGTAAATGAGTGATGCATAATGAACGCCCATTTATGATATTTTGTCTTATATCTATGTTTGACATGTGGACAGAGTTTTGCTACAGTAAAAAGTTCTCACAAATTGTCACATCTAACTTTTTTATTACAGTAAAAAATTCTCACATAAAATCACATCTCAACTCAAATTAAAGAACTAAACAGGTCCTAAGTCTTTCTAAAATGTAGATTCCTGCACAAATATGAAACTTTTGAAGGAATCCCCTAATTTCAATTCGATCAATAACACCCACAATAATGTGTCCACATGTCAAACATAGAGATAGGACAAAATATCAGAAAGGGGCGTTCATTATGCATCACTCATTTACATCCAACAATATTTAGTATCCCTCAATACAGATCCATTTATGAGATTAGATGTTTACCGACTGCAATAATACTAATCTTATATTTTATTTCTAAAATGTTATTTTATAGTACGTTAAAGGAATTCACGTGATCAAGTAGCACTATAAAATAATCCCGTTAATTCAAGCACGTAATAGTATGGCATTAATAATTAAAGCTACAGGGAATTTCCTGCTTCCAAATTCTAGTATTGTGTGTAAATCAACGGTAACAGGTTAATTGGTTTACCCTTTTATTCTACCGTTTCGTTCATCCTTTAATTAAGCTTTCGCTACCTCAGTAAAGCATGAGAGGATTTTGATAAGATAAGTTTAGGTATTTATATTTTATATCCTTACTTTATGAGATTAGATGTTCAACGGCTACAATAATACTAATCTTATATTTTATTTCTAAAATGTTATTTTATAGTATGTCCAATTAGCACTTTAAAATAATCCCGTTAATCCAAGCACGTAATAGTATGGCATTAATAATTAAAGCTACAGGGAATTTCTTATTCGTATGATGATCTTCTATAAAAGGGTGTTAAGTGCAAATACTTTTTATCCCAACAAATCATCCTTCTTGTTCCTAGTCTACTCTATTATCATATAGAAAAGGAAAAAAAAAAAAAAAATGTCGTCTGATCTATATGGAAAGCTGGAGACAGATGTAGATATCAAAGCTTCTCCCAAGAAGTTTCATGACATATTCAAGCACAGACCTCACCACATATCCAATCATTCAAGCGACAAAATTCATGGTTGTGAAATACATGAAGGTGAATGGGGGACTGTGGGCTCCGTCATCTACTGGAACTACTTCCATGGTAATAATTTCTAAATAAGCTCAAATCGTAATCTCCCTTTGTTAAAGTATAAAAACTATTGTTGGCTCACCTCCTAACAGCTTAAGCTTTTAGGATGGATTGGTAAACTAACATGGTATCAGAGTAGGAGGTCATGAGTTCAAACTCCTGCAATTGCACTCTTTATCCCCATTTAAAATTGTCATCATGTGTTGGGTTTT
>NW_010365467.1:0-4964 GCF_000414095.1 Morus notabilis
GGTGATCCAACAGTGACACCAATCTTGATAAGTAAAGCATGCAAGCGTGGAGAGGACAATGGCTTTGTAAGAGCATCTGCAAGTTGATCAGCAGAGAAAACGTGAGAGACTAGAAGTTGAGAGCGTTGAACAAGATCACAAACAAAATGATAGTCAATGGAGATGTGTTTCATCCGTGAGTGAAAAACTGGATTGGCACACAAATACGTAGCACCAATGTTATCACTATAAATGACCGGAGGCAATGGCAGAGAAACATGAAGCTCAGCCAGAAGAGACTTAACCCATTGAACTTCAGCAGCAGCAGAAGCAATAGCACGATATTCAGCTTCTGTTGAGGAGCGAGCTACAGACCTTTGCTTTTTCGAGCTCCATGAGATGGGATTAGGTCCAAGGAACAAAACATAGGCCCCCGTGGATGTACGATCAGTAGAGTCCCCAGCCCAGTCAACATCCAAGAAGCTATGCAGAGATAATGAAGAACTAGACCGAAGACGAATACCATAATCACGAGTACCATTGAGATAGCATAATAAACGCTTAACGACGCCCCAATGTTGCTCAGACGGGGCATGCATGAACTGAGATAATTTGTTGACAGCGAAAGTAATATCTGGCCGGGTCATGAGAAGATATTGTAGACTGCCAACAACCTGATGATACATGGTCGAGTTAGCTGGGGATGAACCATCATGAAAAGAGAGAGAAGTACCGACAGCAAGAGGAGTTGTGGTAGGTTTGGAAGTAAGCATGTTATGACGAGCAAAAAGATCAACAATGTACTTCCGTTGGGAGAGAAAAAGAGAATCTTGCTGAGGAAGCACTTCTATGCCAAGAAAATAAGATAAGGTTCCCAAATCCTTAATAGAAAACCGCTTGGCGAGTTGATCAATAAGACGAGCAACAAAAGTATTATCACTGCCAGTCAAAATCAAATCATCCACATATACCAAAAAGTAAGCAGTGAACCTATCTCGGTGATAAACAAAGAGCGATGTATCAGACTGAGCATTGACAAAACCAATGTCAAGCAGAAAATGTCTAAGTTCTTGATACCATGCCCGCGGAGCTTGTTTAAGACCATAAATAGCTTTCCGGAGTTTACAAACATAAGAGGGAAAATTGATGTCAATGAAGCCGGGCGGTTGGGCCATATAGACTTCCTCATTAAGATGGCCATGGAGAAAGGCATTGTTCACATCAAGTTGACGAAGAGACCAACCTCAAGACAGTGCCAAACTCAGAACAAGACGAACAGTGATATGTTTAACGACTGGACTGAATGTGTCATAATAATCAATACCAGGACGTTGATGGAAACCCTTGGCAACAAGACGAGCTTTGAATTTATCCACCGAACCATCGGACTTGCGCTTGATACGAAACACCCATTTACAACCCACAAGATTTTCAGAATTACTAAAAGGGACAAGATCCCATGTACCATTACGAATTAGAGCATCAAACTCATCAGACATTGCAGTGCGCCAACGAGAATCCTTGAGAGCTTGGGTAACACTAGTCGGCTCAATCTCAATTGGTGATGGGGTGGAGAGAAGACAATATTTAGGGTTGGGTTTATGTATGTTATTTTTAGAGCGGGTAACCATAGGGTGATCATTTGGTGTAGAGTTGGATGGGGTATGAAGCGGAAGTGTGGGACTCGGGTTGGTGACTTGCTCGGCAAAAGAGGTAGTAGGGACGGTGGGTGGCGGTGAAGGATCATCACTAGGGGCAGCAAGTGGACCTGAGGACACATGCACATCATTTGGCAAGAAAGACGAAGTCGCAGCATCACCACAAATAACAGAGGGTACATGAAAAACCAAAGGAGAAGTAGGAAGTGGCTGGGAGGAGCTTGCTATAGAATCAGATGACACGGGAGTAGAAAAGGGAAAGACATCCTCAACAAACTCAACATGACACGAGACAAAGAGTTTTGTAGAGGATGAGTCATAACAAAAATAAGCACTATGAGTTAGAGAATAGCCGAGGAAGACACAAGGACGAGACTTAGGTTCAAGTTTGTGGGAAATGTACGGACAAAGCCAAGGATAACATAAGCAACCAAAGACACAAAGCTTTTGAAGGTTAGGAGGACAACCAAACAATTTTTCGAAGGAAGACAACATAGAGAGATTAAATTTAGGCATGCGATTAATGAGATATATAGCAGTTGCAAAAGCAAAGGGCCAAAACGTGAGAGGTACAGACGTATGATGAAGTAATGTCAGACCAGTTTCAACAATGTGGCGGTGACGACGTTCGGAGAAACCATTGTGTTCAGGAGTATTTGGTGGTGTGGTTAAATGGGTTATTCCATGAGTAGCAAGAAAAGATTTAAGTGCAATAAATTCTCTGCCATTGTCTGTATAAAGAGTGATAATTTTTGTGTGAAAATAATTCTCCACAAGAGATTTAAACTTCGTGAAAATATCAAAAACATCAGACTTTCACCTAAGAGGATACAACAAAATGTATTTTGTGAAGTGGTCGACAAAAACAACATAATACTTGAAACCATCAAGAGAAAGTACAGGAGAAGTCCAAACATCAGAGTAAATTAATTCAAGGGGTGAAGAAGACGAAAGTGTAGATTCAGAAAATGGGAGCTTATGACTTTTATTAATTTTGCAAGAATTACAAGAAAAATTTGATAGACCAGTAGAAGACAAACGAAAAGCATTAGAAGACACTAAATGATGAACTATTTTATTTGACGGATGACCAAGACGAGAGTGCCACAGGGACATGGGAACAACAAGAGAGGAAAAAGCATGTGGTGAAACAGACGAACCTGCCATGACCGGCCAAATGTAAACACCATCCTTATGTGGTCCTTGGAAGATTATGGCCCCCGTGTGATGATCCTTCACCTGAAAACAGGATGAATTAAAAACAACATAAACATCATTATTTTGACAAAGTTGAGAAACAGAGAGAAGGTTCTTGGTCATGGTGGGAACACAGAGGGCATTAGAAAGGCAAAGAGAGGTGGGTGAAGATGGTAATTTAAGAGAGCCAATATGAGTGATAGGCAAGCCGTTACCATTACCGATGACTATATCATTAACCCCGTCATATGGTGAATGAAGTGCCAAATTTGCCAAATCTGTAGTAACATGATGAGAAGCACCGGAGTCCAAAATCCATTCGGAGGTTGAAGGGGACGCTGTAGGATGAGTAGCAGTGTGAGCGATTGGAGGAGTGTAAGCGGGGTGCGAAGAGTGACGTGGTTGTTGTGGATTAGAAGTCCACGGCGAATATTTGAAAGACGGGCACCTTTTGGCGGAGTGCCCTTGTTGTTCACAGAGTTGGCAACGACCAAGATAAGGCCTGGGACCCTGATTGTTAGTGTTGGGTGGTGGTCAATGAGACCACGTGGTTGGTGGTGAACGAGGATGATTGTCACAGAATGGGCCCGAAGATCGCTGCTACGGCTGACCATGCGATGGCTGAAATGAGGGTCGAGACTGTGATGGAGGTCGTGTAGCAGCAAAGGCAGTTGTAGGAGTGGTAGGATGGGAGTTTGGTTTTGCTACAAGCTGTGCCTCGTAATTGAGAAGTTTCTCATGAAGTTCTTCAAAAGAGATTGGGGTTTCTCGCGCTTGAATGGCGTCTGAGAGTTGCTTGTAATTCTCATCAAGACCATTGAGAATCTTCATGACGAGATCCTCAGAGTCAACAAAGACGTTCATAAGGGCAAGTGCATCTACATTAGTTTTGATGCCTTGTATATACTCGGTGATAGACTGAGTTCCTTTGATGGGATTAGTGAGCCGACCTTTGATATTAAGGATACGACCGCGAGTGGGTTTAGCATATGTGTTCTCAAGTGTTGTCCAAGCATCATAAGATGTTTTGGACCTAGCAATAAACGAGATGAGTGTCGGAATAAGCGAGCCGATGATGGCATTGAGGATTAATTGATCTTGACGAACCCAGTAGATATATTCCGGGTTAGGCATTGTGACGTCACCTTGTTGAATAGAAGATGGCGGACAAGGTTTGTTGCCATCAACAAATCCGAGAAGATCATAGCCGATGAAGAGTGTCTGAAATTGAAGACGCCATGCAGTGTAATTTGTGGACGTGAGTTTGAGTGGAGCTTGAGCGGAAACGTTGATGGAGATGAGAGTGGTGGTGTTGTCGAGCGGATTAACAATTGCGGCTCGAGATATGGCAGAGGAAGGGGCTAGCGTGGTGGATTGTGAAGTGTTTTCTGTAGGTGCAGTGGCCATGGCTACAGCTAAGGAGAAGAACAGCTAGTGTTGCAGTTGCTGTGATAAGAGGTTATGGGCGTGAGCCTTGCTTGCTCTGATACCATAAGAGAGTTTGTATAAAATGGTTGTTGACATATTAGTCACAAACAAGAGGATTTATACAAGCTGTAATATTAATAGAGTATCCTAAACTTAAGGAAACAAATATTCAAAAATAAGTAGCTATCCTAATTTAGAAGATTACAACAATAAGTGTAATAAAATCAAATCACACTAAATCGGGAGATATCCTATTAATGATAACACAAAAGAAAATAAATAAGTGTATGAATAGATTTTTTTAATTAATTCTATAAAAAGGAATAATCCTAAGCTAATGCTTAATTCATCGCAAATGAAAAGGAAAGAAAAGAAACTACCCTCTCTGTTTTGTTTTTTTTTTTAAATAAAAACTACCCTCTTTTGAGAATCAAGTTTTTCTTTCTTTTTTTTTCCCTGAAGCTTTTCTAGTGTTTGGAAGCTGGTAGTTTTTTAAACTGTCGAAACGAGTTTTTTATAACATTTTTAATTTGTAATAGTGATAAAATATTAACCTAATAATATTTTAAGTTTTAAGTGTTTACCTAAAATGCTAGGTACTTACTTGAAAAAGAAAAGTTATTTTGATATTTTGAAATCGATTTTTGTTACATAAAATG
The DNA here is from genome assembly GCF_000414095.1 of Morus notabilis. Lineage (NCBI taxonomy): Eukaryota > Viridiplantae > Streptophyta > Magnoliopsida > Rosales > Moraceae > Morus > Morus notabilis. Next base: position 4,922 of record NW_010365467.1, read on the forward strand.
TTCAAACTGCTTTTCTTATTAATTAACTAAAAACTAATAACTT
>NW_010365468.1:0-784 GCF_000414095.1 Morus notabilis
GCAAAACTTTGTCCCATAACGACACCAAAATTTGTCACCGTTCCCGTGCTATTCGTCGATCGTGAAGAGAGCTTTAATCTAACGGCTGATGGGCCCCGTTATGACGCCAACAGTTATTGTCGTTCCCATGGTGGTTGTACGGCGTGAACGGAGCTCTGATCTGACGACTGATAGGCCCCGTTACGACACCAAAAGTTTCGCTGTTCCCGTGGCAGTTGTAGATCACGAAGAGAGCTTCGATCTAACGGCTGATGGGCCCCGTTACGACGCCAACAGTTATTGTCGTGCCCATGGTGGTTGTACGGCGTGAACGGAGCTCTGATCTGACGACTGATAGGCCCCGTTACGACACCAAAGGCTTTCCCCGTTCCCATGGTAGTTGAATAGCACGAAGAGAGCTTCACTATGACAGATGATGGGCCCCGTTACGACGCCAACAGTTATTGTCGTGCCCATGGTGGTTGTACGGCGTGAACGGAGCTCTGATCTGACGACTGATAGGCCCCGTTACGACACCAAAGGCTTTCCCCGTTCCCATGGTAGTTGAATAGCACGAAGAGAGCTTCACTATGACAGATGATGGGCCCCGTTACGACACCAAAAGTTTCGCTGTTCCCGTGGCAGTTGTAGATCACGAAGAGAGCTTCGATATAACGTCTGATGGGCCGGCCCCGTTACGACACCAAAGGTTTTCCCCGTTCCCATGGTAGTTGTATAGCACGAAGAGAGCTTCACTATGACAGATGATGGGCCCCGTTACGACACCAAAAGATGTCACCGTTCC
>NW_010365469.1:0-523 GCF_000414095.1 Morus notabilis
TATTTTTATTGCTTCGTTCATGATAATAAGTTTGAAACAGGGTCACCAGCCTTAGGTGCGAGCTCTGTTACTAGAAATTGTTAGAGAAATATTGCTACTTATGTGAAAATATATAATAGGGGCAATGAGATAAGAGATTTTTTTAAAAGTAAAATCGAAATTAATTGTAACGTCTTAGATGATAATTAGTCATTTAAGAAAAATTTAAAAAAAGTTTTTAGTAGTGAGAGTTAGTTGAACTTCTTTATTTTACTTCAAAAAACATGAAAAGGATTTTTGGTAAATAAAACAAGAAAAAGTTGTTACTATCATTATGAACTTTTTGGCCAATGCAATTATGAATATATGTTAAGTTCGTAAAAAATAATATAAATAGAATAGACTTGTCCTTCATATGCACATGGGTTGTAATAAGCGGTGGAGATAGCCTTTCCTTTTAAGTGGGGCATGTCTAAATTTACACAAATTTCCACGAAAATTGTAATCATCATCATGATCTATTTGGACTACGAAGATAACGCCT
>NW_010365470.1:0-898 GCF_000414095.1 Morus notabilis
AGAAAATTTTCTTGATTGACTGTGATCTCTATCTTTTGGGAAACTATCCCAAAAATAAAGGAAATTTCCCCAAATTTGAATAGGGAAACAAGCAGTGGCGGTGACCTGAGGTATAAATAAGGGATTATAGGTTAAAAACTCTCTAAGTCTCATTCTGAGCGTTAGTGCGTGTAGTTCCTACAAAAATAGTGAGGTTTCTCTCATCCCCACAGTGGATGTAGCTCTCAAATCGAGGGTGAACCACGATAAATTCTATGTGTTCTTATTTAAATTCAATTTTAATTGTGTTTTATCTCATTTAATTTATGTGAACCGTCTAGGAATTCGTTATTATTCTGTTAACGAATTTTCACCATCAACAATTGGCGATTCCACTGGGAACCGAACCTAGAATCTCTGGTTTACATTAAGAATTTTAGTGAGAAAAATGATCTGAAGCCATGGCTCCAAGAAGAGCAAGAATCAATGCTGTGAATCGAGGAAGCAAAATTGAAGATAACTCCACGAATTAAGCCAAATCAGGCTAATAGAGGAAGGGGTGCGAGTCAACCCAATCTAGAGAATTAACCTGTAGTTGGGAATGAAGAAGTTCCAGCGCCAAACGCGCCTCAGCCAGACCCAATGCAAATGCAAGCACAATTGAATTCCCTGACTGATATGGTCCAAAACTTGGTGGCCACCATAGAACAAATTGATGGGAGAAATTCAATGCCTCCTCTTGGAGACACTCCATTGAGACCACCAAATGCAGCGGTTGATGGGAGCCAGAAGAATGGTGACCAGCGTGGTCCCTTGGAAGGGATTAGAGAGGACAAGAACATAAGGGAAAATAACCTGAGACCTCATTCATCAAAATTGTTGGGAAGTAGGCAAAGGGTTGTCAGGAGACGAGCCTAGG
>NW_010365471.1:0-546 GCF_000414095.1 Morus notabilis
GTGATTCTCGAATGCTCGGTCCCTAAGAATTGAGTCTCTTCGTGCCCACATCACGATACCACGACCATGCCCTGGAGAGCGTGGGAATGTCAGGAATTCTCGAAAGCTCAGTTTATTAGTATTATTATTTTGATTATTATTATTATTCTTTGTGCCCACGTGATGATACCACGGCTAGCTAGGCCCTGGAGAGCGTGGGCACGTCGGGAATCCTCGGTTGTCCCGGTCCAAAGAGATGAGCCTTGTTGTGCCCACGTGATGCTGCCACGGCCTTGCCCTGGAGAGAGCGTTAGGACGTTGGGGAACCTCGGAAGATTGGTCACGCCGGTGATTCTCGAATGCTCGGTCCCTAAGAATTGAGTCTCTTCGTGCCCACATCACGATACCACGACCATGCCCTGGAGAGCGTGGGAATGTCAGGAATTCTTGATCGTGAAGTGTATTAGTATTATTATTTTGATTATTATTATTATTCTTTGTGCCCACGTGATGATACCACGGCTAGCTAGGCCCTGGAGAGCGTGGGCACGTCGGGAATCCTCGGTT
>NW_010365471.1:975-1208 GCF_000414095.1 Morus notabilis
CGGTGATTCTCGAATGCTCGGTCCCTAAGAATGGAGTCTCTTCGTGCCCCCGTGATGATACCACGGCCATGCCCTGGAGAGCGTGGGAATGTCGGGAATTCTCGAAAGCTCGGATTATTAGTATTATTATTATTATTATTATTATTCTTTTTGCCCACGTGATGATACCATGGCTAGCTAGGCTCTAGAGAGCGTGGGCACGTCGGGAATCCTCGGTTGCCCCGGTCCAAAGA
>NW_010365472.1:0-1629 GCF_000414095.1 Morus notabilis
TATTTTTTAAAATAGGTAGATTATAGTCAAGTCTACTATGACCGGAACCCGCGGTCGGCCATGACGACTGGATACATTTTCCAGTAACCTGTGACCGTTTTTCGGCGACCAATAACTATTTTCCCGTGATTGTTTTCCGTGCGACCGTTTAACACTGTATTTATTGATAAATTTTGTATTTACCATTTAATATTGTATTTATTAGTAAATACCATAATTATCTGAAAAACCGACCACCAACTCCGGTAACTGTTTAATGTTGTATTTACAAGTAAATATTATATTTACTAATAAATACCGTATTTACTAGTAAATATTATATTTACTCAAAAATCGAGCCACCGACTTCAGTGACCATTTAATACTATATTTACCATAAATATGATAAATATCATATTTTCTAGTATCTGAAAATTCAGACACTGATTTTGACGACTGTATTTACCAATAAATACCGTATTTACAAGTAAATATCTTATTTATCTGAAAATTTAAAGAGAATCACAAACACTTTTCTCTAAATTCAACACACCTAATTCCATTCGATCACTAACTATACTGAGCAATGTACCAAAATGACACTTAATTCAACAAATCTCAATAAACCACATACAAACTCAAATTTCCCAAAACCCGAAACTTCAAAAACAAACTTCAAATCATAGATTGAGATCTACTCCATTGCAGCACAGAGAGAGAGAGGAATTGGTGATTGGATCTCTAGCCGGAGAGAGATTTCACGGTGTAGTTCACCAGTGGAGGCCCGCGATGGTGTTTGGTCGAAATATGTTATATGGTGTACATCCCACTTTTATGGCAGGGATCTTAGGGGTTTTTAGTTGCATTTTTAGTTATGATGATTTAAGTACAGATTTTGAGTTAAATTTGAGTTATAACTTGAATTAAAATTGTAACTTGAGTTTGTGTTTAGTTGTGTACATTTGAGTTATGGTTTGAGATGAAAATCTTTTTGAGTTTTTATTTGGGTGGGTCAAAACTTGAGCTTGTATTTAAATAGTATTTGAATAAAAACTCAATGATGAAAAAAAATTTTAATATGGTATATGGGTGAGGTTTTATTCGTCTATTCGTTGTGAACGTATAAAAAAAGAATTATCTCAATCGGAATTAAAATGAAAAAGTTATAGCGTTTTTAAGAATAGAAAAAATATTGTTCATTAACTTGAGTATTAGTTTAGGGACTTGAGTTGAAAGAAAAATTTGAATTTAAATTTTAACCCTAAACTCAAGTTAAAATTTAAGTTGAAACTTAAGTTTAAACTCAAATTTTATAAAAGAATATGATTTAATTGTAAGTTGAATTCAAAATTTTTTTGAGTTAAGGTACGTCTATTTAGCCTTTTGACTAAATTTTAAGTCCCTTTTTCTGGTGTACATATTAAAAATCGTGCGCCGTACATCAAAAAGTACTCGTACTCATAGGTCATGCGGTTGAAATTTAATCAAATGACTAAATAAAACTTGCTAAAATTTTCCCATCTATAGGTTTTCTTTTCATATCACAGTTGGGAACGACACTGAATTGTGTAAAACACCCCTGCCGGGAAATAATCAAAGAGAGAAATTTTCCGTCTCACTATAAGAGTATTCTAAGCTAGACTATTCAAA
>NW_010365473.1:0-2518 GCF_000414095.1 Morus notabilis
GGCGATGGAGATGAGGCGTTTCACGATGAATTTCTGGGAATGGAAGGACAGGTCACGTGCAGTGTCGCTGCAGAAGGAATGTGTGGGGAGCTTCTTCCATGGCGGTCAATGTCAGCCAGCGAAGGGAGGAATAAGGGAAAAAAAAAATTCAGATCAAAACCAAAAAAACTTTTCAAACAAATAATCAATACCAAAAAATTGCAAGCACAAATTTGCAAAAACAATTGTAATAAATTAATTACCCAGAAAACTTCGAAAAGATTTCCCATTCCTTCGTCTCACAAATTTGGGAAAAAAAAAAGGCTTTTTTAATGGGGGTATTTAAGTCATTTTATTGAAAAAGGGTTACGTGATGAGTCACGTGACATGTTCTGTTAAAAATTTAACAAAATTTGACGAAAAAGACCAAACTGTCACCTTTTAAAGAGATTGAGGGCCATTTTGTCAAAAAAAAATTAATGACCAAACTGTCACTTACTAAAAAGTTTGAGGACCATCTGTACAGTTTATCCTGTCTTTTATTTTTTTTAAGTTCCAAAGTCCGAACTCCGATCTAAAAAGTAAATATATTCCATATCTTTTTTTAATACACATAAAAAACACGGAATTGTCTCTAATCCGATACCAGATTAGAGGACACATATATATTTCTTTTAAAAATAAATATATTTTCTCTTTAGCACATGTATATTTTCTCTTAAAACATACATAATATGGGAAAACATTTATGGCCTTGTTCACTTTGTGGATTTGAGTTGAGATATGACATTTTCTGAGAGATTTTTCACTGTAGCAAAAAAGTTAGATGTGCCATTTTCTGAGAGTTTTTAACTGTATAAACCTAGAACTGAAAACTCGAATCGGTGAAATGAACAAGACCATAATTTATCTAAACACTTATATACATTTTTTAGAAGAAATATACATATGCCAAAGAGAAAATATATATATGTTTAAAATAAATATATGTGTCGTTCTAATCCGGTATCGGATTAGAGACTTTACAAAAAAACACATTAAGAAATTATATTTGTAATGACCGGGAAAGATTTAGGTCTAATCCGGACAGTCCGGTATTTGACCGAAATCCTTTTCGGAATAGTAAGTAGTAGAATTTTAATATAATCAATAAAATGTTGTGTAGAAACTTTATTTATGGAGTAAAATTTCCAGAAATATGTAAAGTTATAATACGAATATTTTTACAAAGAAAATTCATAAATATCAGTTATGAATAGTGAAATAGTAGTTAAAAGTTAAAAATTTGAGCGGGTATATTTTAGTTATGAAAAACTAAAATATCTGGTATGTGACCAAATGACTGGTTAGAAAAAGAGTAGCAATATTAGAAGTAAGGAAAATAACAAAAGTTCCTAAAACAGAATTTTCCCGAGCCAGTTAAAGTGAGAAACTGCTAAAAAAATGAGTACCGTGAGGGTACGCATTTTGGACAATTCTGAATCGATTAAAATGAAAATTCCAGAAAAAGAAATTGACTAATGAGATACCCAAGAGAATTGGGTTGAACATGAGAAGTTTGACCCAGGGTACTCGATAGTCCAGAAAATTAGTATAGAACCTGTACTAATTGTGAAATTATTAGTACCGGAAAGAGACTCGTTTTGATAAACGGAGAGTTAGGTCTCGACAAAAAAAATTTGAGGAGTACAGAATCCACTCATTTGCTAGCACGTATCTTGGATATAGCAAAGAATAAAAGTAGGTTAAACAAAGTTATAATATATATATATATATTAAATTATCTTTTAAGTTATATATATATATATATATATATATATATTAAATTATCTAAGTATGTGTAAAAAAAAGTGAAAATGATAGTTACCGTGAGGTGGAACCTCACATGCAAAAAAAAACCATTTGTCATTACATAGGCTTAAGTGAAGGATGACTCACGGCATGAAGGATGACTCACGTGGAAAAACAAAAGAAAAGGTTATTACATACTTCACGTGAAGTATAGCAGAGGAAAAAAAAAAAAAAAAGAGAGACGTGAGGAAGTTACGAAGAAAGAAAAAAAAAAGAGAGAGTTGCTAGAGAGAGACGGAGGAAGGAAAATCAAGCATTTTCATTTAGATTTCTTCCGTTCAGTCCGGTAGAAACATAACCTGGGGCGTTCTAGCGAAAAAATCTCAACTTCTGGAGGTAAGATTTTAGAGTTTTCGTGAGAATTCTATGTTTTCTTGATTTGGATGAATAGTAACCCATCTCAGAAAAACTTCCGTTAAAGTGAAAATTGAAACTGAGGTTTTGTAGAGCATTATAATAAGAGTTTAACGGTGTAAGTATTAAGACGATTGAATAAAGTTTTGATGGATTTCTATTGAAAATCCGTGAGCCTAAATTAAGAAAGAACATATGTTTTGTTAAATTTTATGTTGGAATCTATGTTCAGGAATGTAAATCTTGACTCTAGGTACCGAAATCGGAAGTAGAATGAGTTATTGAAAACTCGGGAAACGAGAAAAATAAGGCGAAACTCTGCCAAAATTTCCTA
>NW_010365473.1:2595-3432 GCF_000414095.1 Morus notabilis
ATTAAGATTCAGAAACTGAGATACACAAATATGTGTAATTTACCTCTTAAACTAGGATTCGGCTTAAAGGGGAAAAAGGGTTCAGAAACGAGTTTGAAATTAGATTTAAGAATCTAAGTATGAAGAATTGTGATTTGGAATAGGAAATTTATACCTATTTCCCTTAAACAGGTTTTGGCACGAGAGCCGAGACAACGAGAAAGAACTTCTAGCAAGCGGGAATCCTAGCGGATTATTTGTAAGTATAGACATATATGTTTGTCTGGACTCAAGTAAGCTATAGTTAAACTTAGAACTATGAATTTACTTATGTTCCTAAGTCTGTGATTATATGTGATTATACGTGTTTGGAGGGCTCAGTGCCCTAGATTACAGAAGGGCGACATATGGCTACCCTTATGCACGGTTAAAGTATGCAAGTAGTATTATGCATTTTATGTTAGCATATGCACGTAGAGAAACGTTGCATATCATTCAATAAAGTTTTTAACACTTTGAAATGAAAAACTCAAAGTTCAATAATGTAAAGAGACTGACGGGTCGTCGGCCTCTCAAGGGAGGAAATCTCAAAGAGTAAAGATTCTAACTAGACCAGACAGTAAACAGGGGCCCAGGCCCACAGTAACAAGACAGTAAGCAGGAGCCCAAGCCCACAGTAGTAAGAACAAAAAAACAGAAAGCATGTTTTGTTGGGAATAGTGTCCTAGAAGCATGAGATGTAATAGGATGTTTATTATTTAATTAATAAAAGAGTTTATTCATCATTTTATGTGCATATATTTATGAATATTTTATGAATATCAAATGAAAATTTCGTGATTATTTATGTAACCTTAA
>NW_010365473.1:4780-26760 GCF_000414095.1 Morus notabilis
GATAAGGTGTAGGAGATTTTTTGTTCCAAATTCAAAATAGGAGATAGAGATTTGATTCCTTTTTGAAGTTTGACTTCTACTATTTAAATATGAGAATGATAGAAAATTGTGAACACAATTTTTAAAACATTTTTTCTGCCCTAATTGATTGGTGGCCGAAATTCTCATTGAAAGAAAAGAGAGGAAAAAATTTTCTCTCAAAAATTCCACATCGTGCATGTGTTGGTGTTTGTGAAAATTCGAGTGTTTCAGAAACTTGTTTTGTCTCACGTGTGCCCACACACACGTCTACGTGCTTTGGTTTTCTAAACACAAAGATTGGAGCAAGGACTGTTCGTGGTCAAAGAACTCAAGTTATCATCCGAGTCGGCTTCCAGGTATTTTTTCCTGATTGAGTTCTTGATACATATAAATTAATGTGATTAATTTATTCGTGCATAAATTAATATAATCTATAGAGTATCTCAAAAAAAATTTTGAAATTTTTTTTATACAGGATCCGCCTCCCCGCCACGCTTCCGCATCCGAATTCGATTCGGTAACCAACATGTTTCACACGAGCATATTTGCATCATAACTCTTAATGTAATTCTTTTCTAGTTTATAATGTGTGCATGTTTATACTTGCTGAGTGTTAGCTCATCAGTTTACTCGTGTGCAGGTAACAAAGGTAAGCAGCCAATCATATAGTGATTTTGCTTGATGGGCCGGTAGAGGCAAGGGTGGCGGAAATGTCATCGGTACACAGGAATGGTTTCTACTACGCTCGCTTAGAAATTAAATTCCACTGCAGAGTAATGTAATATAGAATAAAGTTTATATGTTTTAGTTTTAAGGAAAAGATGTTACGGTCATTGTCTTAGTAAAGAACAATAGACTGTAATAAGTTAAGATAAATTTCGGGGACCTGTTCCATATCCGATTTCTTAAAGTATTAGCAAGGATAAGTTGTTGTATAACAAAAGAACATGCTAAGAACATGTTAAGAACCTGAGGGTTAAAGAAAAAAAAAACTCGTACAGAAATGTAAATTAAAGAGGCGATAGTCTAATAACAAGTAATAGATTAGTCTATAACTCTGCCTAATAGTAGTAGTTTAAGGTTGGCGACCCGCTGCTAGGGCGGGAGGCGTCACAGTTGGTTTCAGAGCGGCGTTCCTACACCTGCCATGACAATCTTGCACCTATGCTTCTGCACAGTCCAGGTAAATTAGTTTATGAAATGGAACATGCATAATAGAATTGACTGAAGGGCTTAAAAGCCTTAACTTTTGTGACGTTTTATATATGATGTGATATGTATGAAATGGGACATGCATAGTAGAGGAATGTATAGAATGTATGTTTTGCTAGTTGTTATGAGAATAAATGATAGTTAAAAGTATAGCTAGTCAAGAAATTCTTGAAGCAGTTCTTGTTGCACTTAGACTAACGATGTTACTCTTTTAATTGTTAGAAACACGGCAACATGGTTCGTACACACTCAAATAGAACACAGGCAGAACAGAATCCTCCAACACCAGACCTAGCTGTAGAAGTAGCAGGTCTTAAGGGGCAAATAGCAGCCCAAGCTGAAGAAAGCGGACAGTTAAGAGAGTTGCTTACCCAGTTGATTCAGGGTCAGCAGGTTGAAGGAGTACCCCCTCCACAGGTGGTGCCAGCACCAGCCGTTCAACCTGAGCAACCCCCAGAGAGGGTTGAACCCCAAGAGCCAGTAAGGGGTGAGATGGAACACCGAGAAATTGTCCCAAGGGAATCATTGTATGTGAGGTTTAAGAAAATGTCACCTCCAGAGTTTGATGGGTCAAGGGATCCACTAGAAGCTGATGAATGGTTAACATCCATTCAGACGGTGTTTGAGTTTATGGAACTCACCGACAGGGAAAAGATACAATGCGCCGCCTTTATGTTGAAGAAAAATGCCCGCTATTGGTGGAAATCGGTGTGCACTAGAAGGAATGTCAGACATATGTTATGGGATGAATTCTTGTGGGAATTTAACCGTAAGTATTACAACTTAGAAGCCCTGAAGACTCAGCAGAATGAGTTCAACAATTTTAAACAGGGCGACATGACAGTTGTTGAGGCATGCCGATGATTTGATCAGTTAGCACGACAATGTCCTCAGTTGGTTCCAACAGAGGAAGAAAAGGTTAGGAGGATGGTTAATATGCTCCGATGAGATATAGCCACCGTTGTGGAAAGTAGGGAGTATCCACCAACCACGGTAGCCAATTTGTTGAACCATGCAATACGTACGGAGCATAATATTGCCAAATCTAGAGAGGAACGGGCTAAAATGTGGGATGATAAAAAGAAGCAAAGAGAGAAGGAACAGACACCTACTAAGCAAAGCCCCGGTGCTAATCCGCAAAGTCAGGGAAACCGGAGTGACCAGGGATCAAAACTTGGACAGGGGAGCCAACAAAACTCCAATAAGAGAAAGAGTAATTTTAGCGAAAATCACAATCAGAGTCAGCAAAATTTTCAACAGAAGCAGGCTTAGTATACCAGTCCCAGTGTTCCTGTTTGCCAGACGTGTGGAAGGAAACACTCTGGAGAATGTAAAGCCGGCACGGATGTGTGCTATACGTGTTGACACAAGGGGCATTATGCAAAGCAGTGTCCATTCAAAGTAAGATCTCCTAGAACGACACCACAAAGGCCACAAGTTCCACAATTTCATGCCATGCAAGCGCAGAGGGTATTCCCAAACCCTCAGCCGAACAGATCAGAAGCTTCTCCACAAACCAATGCTCAACTAATGACATACACCAAGGAGGAAGCTGAGGCAAGCACGTCCAATGTAGTGACAGGTCAGCTTACTCTTACCCATGTTCCTGCACGAGCATTTTTTGATTCAGGAGCCACACATACATTTGCATCAGTAGAGCTTGTTAAACGAATACTACATCCTCAAGAGAGGATAGGCCAAGACTTTAAAACAGCACTACCATCAGGTGATGTGTTGTTGTCTAGTCACTGGTTAGGTCATGTACCAGTAGAGATAGTAGGAAGAGAACTAAGTGCAAACCTAGTTATACTGGATTTAGTAGATTATGATGTGATCCTAGGAATGGATTTTCTACGAAAGTATAATGCTACAATAGACTGTAGAAGGAAAAAAGTAGTTTTTCAGTCAGAATGAGAACATATGTTTAAGTATATGGGTTCCACATCAGGGACACCCAACCGCATTATTAGTTCCCTAGAAGCCCGACGATTGATGTCCAGCGGATGCACCAGATATTTGGCGTATGTGGTGGATAGAAACCAGGAAGGGACGCTTCAGCCAAAAGACGTTCCCATAGTAAAGGAGTTCCTAGACGTCTTTCTAGAGGAACTACCTAGACTTCCTCCAGATCGGGAAATCGCTTTTGAGATAGAGCTTCTCCCAAGCACCGCACCAATATCCAAAGCACCGTATAGGATGGCTCCAGCAGAACTAAAAGAGCTGCGGATTCAACTTCATGAGTTACTAGATAAAGGCTTTATCAGACTGAGTTTCTCGCCATCGGGAGCTCCGGTTGTCTTTGTTAAAAAGAAGGATGGCACGCTTCGGATGTGCATAGACTATAGAGAGCTCAACAAAGTCACCATCAAGAACAAGTATCCACTGCCACGAATTGATGACTTGTTCGACCAGTTGAAGGGAGCTACCACATTTTCGAAGATCAATCTTCGATCGGGGTATCATCAACTTAAGATTAGAGAAGAAGTCATTTTAGGACGGCATTTAGAACTCGGTATGGACACTACGAATTCCTAGTAATGCCATTTGGACTTACAAATGCCCCAGCAGCGTTTATGGACCTTATGAACAGAGTTTTTAGAGCATACTTGGATAAGTTTGTTATTGTGTTCATCGATGACATCCTTATATACTCTCGAGGTCCATAAGAGCCTGCAGAGCATTTGAGGATTACGTTGCACACGTTAAGGAAACATCAGCTGTATGCGAAGTTTTCTAAGTGTGAGTTTTGGTTAGATAAAGTCCAATTCCTCGATCATGTGATATCTAAGGAAGGAATCACCGTGGATCCAACAAAGGTTGAAGTGGTTGAGAAGTGGCCAATTCTGAAGAGTGTTACGGAAATTTGAAGTTTCTTAGGATTGGCAGGGTATTACAGGAGGTTTGTAGAGGGATTTGCTCGTCTTGCAGCCCCTCTCACCACATTAACCAGGAAAGATAAGAAGTATGAGTGGACAAATAAATGTGAACAGAGTTTTAGGGAGATCAAAAGAAGATTAACTAGCGCTCCAGTACTCATGATTCCAGAAGAGGGAGAAAAATTTGACATCTACAGTGATGCCTCAAAAACAGGACTAGGAGCCGTGTTGATGCAAAATGGCAAGGTCATTGCTTATGCATCTCGACAACTGAAGGATCACGAGCGTAATTACCCAACGCATGATCTCAAGTTAGCCGCGGTAGTCTTTGCGCTCAAGTTATGGCGGCATTATTTGTATGGAGCTCAATGCCAAATTTATACGGACCACCAGAGTCTAAAGTACTTCTTCACACAGAAGGAGCTTAATATGAGGTAGAGGCGATGGCTTGAACTCGTGAAGGACTATGATTGTGAAATCCTTTATCTTCCAGGTAAAGTCAATCGTGTAGCAAACGCTTTGAGTAGAAATCCAGCAATGCGGACTCCAGTGGAGACCGAATTGTTGCCGAAGTAACTTCGACAGGAGATTAATCTTCTAGATCTTGAATTAATCTCCAGTAAGTTAGCTTCTCTGAGACTGCAGCCCGTGCTACAAGACGAGATACGAAAAGCTCAAAAGAGTGATCCAATTATGGATAGATACAGGAAGGAGATGGTAGAAAATGCAAAGACAAACTTCAATCTTTTAGAAGATGGAATTCTCCTGTACCAAAGAAGAATTTATGTACTAGATCAAGAAGGGATCAAGAAGCAGATCTTAGCAGAAGCACACAGCACGCCATATTCCGTACACCCAGGTGCCACCAAGATGTATCAAGACTTGAAACAACATTTTTGGTGGAGGCGAATGAAGAACGACATAGTTGACTATGTTAGTCATTGCTTGACATGCCAGAAGGTCAAAGCAGAACATCAGATACCAGCTGGAAGCTTACAGCCACTAGAGATCCCAGAATGGAAGTGGGAACACTTAACCATGGATTTTGTGACCGGACTTCCGAGAACGAGTGAAGGATATGATGCCATTTGGGTAATAGTGGATCGGTTAACGAAATCAGCGCATTTCATCCCGATCAAGATAACGTACTCCTTAGAGAAATTAGCCGAGTTATATGTGGCTAAGGTAGTAAAGTTACATGAAGTACCAGTTAGTATAGTATCGGACAGAGACAGCTGATTTACCTCCAATTTTTGGAGAAGTGTTCAGGAAGCGATGGGGTCAGAATTACGCTATAGCACAGTGTTTCATCTCCAGACAGATGGACAATCAGATAGAACAATTCAGACCCTAGAGGATATGCTTTGCGCTTGCGCTGTAAATTTCAAGGGCGCATGGAGTATGAAGTTGCCATTGATCGAATTCTCGTATAATAACAGTTATCAAGCTTCCATCGGCATGGCTCCGTTGAAGCACTTTACGGAAGGAAATGTAGATCCCCAGTTCATTGGTATGACACTCGGGAAAAGCAGCTTCCCAAGACAGAATTCGTTCTAGAGGCCATTGAGACAGTGCAAAAGATCCGCAGAAGATTAGAGATGGCTCAGAGCCGGCAGAAAAGTTATGCAGATAAACGCCGGAGACCCTTGGAATTTTCGGTAGGAGACTCCGTATTCCTGAAGGTTGCACCGATGAAGGGTGTGATGCGTTTTGTGAAGAAAGGCAAGCTGAGCCCACGGTACATAGGACCTTTCGAGATCATTGAAAGAATAGGAAAGGTAGCTTACCTACTAGCTCTACCGCCAGATTTGGCTTCAGTGCATAGTGTGTTTCATGTACCAATGCTCTGGAAGTATATCTCGGATCCATCGCACGTGTTACAGTATGAACCTATTCAGGTTCACGAAGATTTGTCCTATGAGGAGCAACCAATTCAGATTTTGGCAAGAGAGGAAAAGAAACTCAGAAGTCGTAGTATCCCAATGGTAAAAATCAGTGTTGTAGAAGCCACTTGGGAAGTAGAAGAAGAAATTAGACAGAAATACCCCCACTTGTTCTAATTTTTTAGATGAAAATTTCCTAAGGAGGGGTGAATGTAATGACCGAGAAAGATTTAGGTCTAATCCAGACAGTCCGGTATTTGACCGAAATCCTTTTCGGAATAGTAAGTAGTAGAATTTTGATGTAATTAAGAAAATGTTGCGTAGAAACTTTATGTACGGGGTAAAATTTTCTGAAATATGTAAAGTTATAATACAAATATTTTTACAAAGAAAATTCGTAAATATCAGTTATGAATAGTAAAATATTAGTTAAAAGTTAAAAATTTGAGCGGGTATATTTTAGTTATGAAAAACTAAAATATTTGGTATGTGACCAAATGACTAGTTAGAAAAAGAGTAGAAATATTAGAAGTAAGGAAAATAATAAAGGTTCCTGAAACAGAATTTTTCCGAGCCAGTTAAAGTGTGAAACTGCTAAAAAAATGAGTACCGCGAGGGTACGCGTTTTGGACAATTCTGAATCGATTAAAATGAAAATTTCAGAAAAAGAAATTAACTATTGAGATACCCAAGAGAATTGGGTTGAACATGAGAAGTTTGTCCCAGGGTACTCGACAGTCCAGAAAATTAGTATAGAACCTGTACTGATTGTGAAATTATTAGTACCGGAAAGAGACTCGTTTTGAGAAACAGAGAGTTAGGTCTCGACAAGAAAAATTTAAAGAGTATAGAACTCACTCATTTGCTAACACGTATCTTGGATATAGTAAAGAATAAAAGTAGTTTGAACAAAGTTATAATATATATATATTAAATTATAGTATATATATATTAGATTATCTAAGTACGTGTAAAAAAAAAAGTGAAAATGATAGTTACCGTGAGGTGGAATCTCACATGCAAAAAAACCATTTGTCATTACATAAGCTTAAGTGAAGGATGACTCACGGCATGACGGATGACTCACGTGGAAAAATAAAAGAAAAGGTTATTACATACTTCACGTGAAGTATAGTAGAGGAAAAAAAAAAGAGAGAGAGACGTGAGGAAGTTACGAAGAAAGAAAAAAAAAAAGAGAGTTGCTAGAGAGAGACAGAGGAAGGAAAATCAAGCATTTTCATTGAGATTTCTTTCGTTCAGTCTGGTAGAAACGTAACCTGAGGCGTTCTAGCAAAAAAACCTCAACTTCTGGAGGTAAGATTTCAAAGTTTTCATAAGAATTCTATGTTTTCTTGATTTGGATGAATAGTAACCCATCTCAGAAAAACTTCCGTTAAAGTAAAAATTGAAACTGAGGTTTTATAAAGCATTGTAATAAGAGTTTAACTGTGTAAGTATTAAGACGATTGAATGAAGTTTTGGTGGATTTCTATTGAAAATCCGTGAGCCTAGATTAAGAAAGAACATATGTTTTGTTCAATTTTATGTTAGAATCTGTGTTCAGGAATGTAAATCTTGACTCCAGGTACCGAAATCAGAAGTAGAACGAGTTATTGAAAACTCGGGAAACGAGAAAAATAAGGCGAAACTCTGCCAAAATTTCCTAAAAGTTAGTTAGTAAGCAATGAGTTAGGAATTGATTCTAGAGAATGAATAACATTTTTAAAGCTCAGAAATGAACAGATTAAGATTCAGAAACCAAGATACACAAATATGTGTAATTTACCACTTAAACTAGGATTCGGCTTAGAGGGGAAAAAGGGTTCAGAAACGAGTTTGAAATTAGATTTAAGAATCTAAGTATGAAGAATTGTGATTTGGAATAGGAAATTTATACCTATTTCCATGAAACAGGTTTTGGCACGAGAGTCGACACAACAAGAAAGAACTTCTAGCAAGCGGGAATCCTAGCGGATTATTTGGAAGTATAGACATATATGTTTGTCTGGATTCAAGTAAGCTATAGTTAAACTTAGAACTATGAATTTACTTATGTTCCTAAGTCTATGTGATTATATGTGATTATACGTGTTTGGAGGGCTCAGTGCCCTAGATTGCAGAAGGGCGACATATGACTACCCTTATGCACAGTTAAAGTATGCAAGTAGTATTATGCATTTTATGTTAGCATATGCACGTAGAGAAATGTTGCATATCATTCAGTAAAGTTTTTAACACTTTGAAATGAAAAACTCAAAGTTCAGTAATGTAAAGAGACTGACGGGTCGTCGGCCTCCCAAGGGAGGAAATCTCAAAGAGTAGAGATTTCGACTATATCAAGGCCCACGGTAACAAGACAGTAAGCAGGGGCCCAGGCCCACAGTAGTAAGAACAAAAAGACAGAAAGCATGTTTCACATGAGCATATTTGCATCATAACTCTTAATGAAATTCTTTTCTAGTTTATGATGTGTGCATATTTATACTTGCTAAGCGTTAGCTCATCAGTTTACTCGTGTGCAGGTAACAAAGGTAAGCAGCCAACCATAAAGTGATTTTGCTTGATGGACCGGCAGAGGCAAGGGTGGCGGAAATGTCATGGGTACACGAGAATGGTTTCGACTATGCTCGCTTAGAAATTAAATTCCACTGCAGAGTAATGTAATATAGAATCAAGTTTATATGTTTCAGTTTTAAGGAAAAGATGTTACGGTCATTGTCTTAGTAAAGAACAATAGACTGTAATAAGTTAAGATAAGTTTCGGGGACCTGTTCCATATCCGATTTCTTAAAGTATTAGCAAGGATAAGTTGTTGTATAACAAAAGAACATGCTAAGAACATGTTAAGAATTTGAGGGTTAAAGAAAAAAAATATACACTCGTACAGAAATGTAAATTAAAGAGGCGATAGTCTAATAACAAGTAATATATTAGTCTATAACTATGCCTAATAGTAGTAGTTTAAGGTTGGCGACCGCTGCTAAGGCGGGAGACGTCACAATATTCACATTCCAAAAAAGTATAAATGCACCTCTAAATTAGTAAAATAACTAAAATGGACAAGCTGAAAAATAAATAGGAAAGAATACACCCCAACGTCACTATTATTTCCTTCCTATTTTCTTTTCTCATAATTTTCTAAATCTCACAACCTTTCATAATTCTTCAATCTTTGCGATATTCCTGATCAATTTCAATTGTGATTATGGTGGAGATATAATTGATCTTCGTTCATCTGATTCTTCTTCTTTTTCCACTTTTTTTTCTTTGTTCAGCGTTTCTTTGAACTCTACAAAATGATTTATTTTCGAATAATTTGAATTTCTCTGTTGTAATTTAATTGTCCATGGTTGTAATGTGCATTGGCTAAATTTTCATTGTTCTTTGTGAATTTTTCATTCTTTTTCTGTTCTTATTTTGTTAGTTTGTTTGTAAATTCTATGATTCTTTTCATATTCGTGAATACCGTAAGAATTCTCTACTCTTTGATGCCGGAACCGGAAAAGATTGATTGATTTCGTTAACCTAATTCCTCTTTATTTTTTCCCGTTTTATTCAGACTTTCCCAATTTGTGTAATCTTTTTTCCTGTCAATTTAATGTCTATATTGTAATTTTCGGTTATTTAGAGATGACCTCAACTGTTTATTGACATTCTAAAGACTCGGACTAAACCCCAATGAAAGGGGACATAATCAACATGGCATATAAAGATCTCTAAATGAACATCGTCACATACACCGTCAAAAATTAACTCAATCAAATAAGACACACAAACTAAACTATAAGGTGAGAAAACCACATCCGTTATTACAAAACAACACTCAAAAAAAGGCGAAACCAATGTTGCCACTCCTTTATTATAAACTAAATCACACACCAAAGCAAAAAGAAAACCCAAAACATCACTGGCGCAAGCCTCCGATGATGGCGCAAGCCTCCGATGATGGCGCAGCCGGTGAGAGGACTATGTGGAAGGAAGAAGGCTTTGAAAGATAAGCAGCGTAGTCGAATAGAGACCGTTAAACAACAGGGAACACTCGCCATGCTGCCATCCTCTAAAGATGACACCACTCTTACCAAAGGAAGCATACCACCGCCAGGAAAGAGCCTCCAAAAAGGACTCACCTAACATTGCGGGTCTTGGAAAACACCTCCTCAACATCTGGTTTTCAACTTCCAAACCATGTCTACTCTACCCTAATCAAGCCATCCCACAACACATTACCCACACAATAGAAGAGTCCTCCACGAGACGAGCCCAACGACCAATTTTCAAGGTTAGAGTCTGGCGACACGCCCTGAGGCAGTGCCGGAACTCTGAGCAACACTCAGACTTCTTTTCTCTCTCTCATTTCCTCTCTATTCCAAAACTAGGGTTTTGACATCTCTTTCATGCAAATGTTATATTTGACACAATAAAAATATGAAAAAACATATTTGATATGTTTTATTTTATTATTATTTCAAGTTTATATCTATGTTTTGTCATGATTTTTTAAGCTTTCAAGCTGTAAAAATAATTTTGAATTTTAAAATAATTTAAAATTAACAAAATAACATGCTATAATTATCAAATGAAAAAATCGACACATCAACTAATAATAACTAAATATCAAGTTCAACACTAAAAATAACACTGCATCAAGAGTGATTTTGCGACCCCAAATATCGAAATCCAGCGGTTTTAATTGAGACCACAAGGCACAAGGCAAGAAGACAGGTAATCTTTTTCCCTAGATGCATAAGGAGCGGCCTTAAACGATATTATGGCCACACAAAGGAGTCACAATCAGTTGGACATCACTAGTTGATGTCGGCGATTCATTGGCATCTCTTATCGCCTCTGTCCCTTTGGGATAATCATTGTCCTTTCTTTCAATTTTGGCTACGTCTCTCTCTCTCTCTCTTCATCCCCAAGATATTTGAGCTTGTTGACAACTACAAGTGTGTTAAATAGGATCCACATAAATTGCCCACCAAACTTGACAACAAGGCAGATTGAGACATTTTCTGAATTGAATGGCAGCATTTTATTTGAGAAAATTAGGGAATATGCTCTTTTTAACTCACTCTTTCGGGTTTTTTGCCCTCTTTCATACTTAATATAATATATAAAAAGGAAAAACTAGAGCAGAAATCATATATAGTGTTTAAAAAAAAAAAACATGAATCTTTATATTTCCCATTAGAGCAGAAGTCATAGACCTTTGCATTTCCATTTTATTTTTCAGGGAAAACATATCTCATTTCTTGTTGGCATTCACCATATGAAAGGTTTGATCGCGTTTCGGAAAAGAAACAGATTATATGCTTTCTAGGGATAACTCGGGGTTTTTTTTTTTTTTTAAATAACATCTGGCTTTACGTGAGATCAGAAATTACTTGGGTAATAGAGTGACTCATAAGGTTGCATTTCAACGCTCAAGTAAAAGCAATATTGCTGATGTTTGGATGGTTTCTTATTCTGAAGTCCACTTTAGGTGGTTTAAAGATATGGCAACCTAAGATTCCCATGAGGAGCATATTAACAAAGTACATTAACCTTTTTATATTACATTCATCTAAAAAGTACACCTTACATTTTTAAGATTGAACTCATATGTCCCGTTAGTATGTATTTTTTTTATCCTCTCAATAACATCATATCACGTTAATTAAAATTATTTTAACCGTCACGACTTTTTAATTAATGTGAGAAGAAAATTTAATTAGCGTGTCATAATACCATTAGAGATACATAAAAAAAAAAAAAAAACGAGAATAAGGAGACACAAGAGTCAATTCCATATTTTAATACCATCAAATTATTGATCACATTTAATACATAAATTTATACATTCTTCTTTCCTCAACAAAATATATATATATATATATATATATATATACACACACACACACACACACACACACTGTTCTTGATTAAACACATTGTTCTTGATTAACACTTGAATTTGACATTAAAAATATCCAAAATACACTTAAAAAATAAAATAAAAGGATAAATAAACAATTTTTTCTCATTTCTCAAAAAAAATTTTGAATGAATACCGCCTCAATTAAGACTCATATTATTAGTGAAAAGAAAAATAACAAACTAGAATCACTTAAAAAAACAAGTAAAATAGAAAACCTATATATAATCCATGTACACATAAAACTTAAGGACTGTGAATGAGAATACCACATCCTATTACAATTAATAATCTCAAAATTAGCTCAACACGTCAATTAACTTCACGATACATATAAAAAAAACGAAAATCTATCTTCATGGACAAATAAAGTACCCTTGAGTTATTACAAAATCGCCAAGGAACCTGCAATGACTTAGAAATCAAAAGAGAAATGATTAAAGAAGAATCACTCTCAAGCCATTCTTATAAGTAATAGAAACGGCATTAAACACGAACCATAATTCAGTTTCTAAAGCAAAACCTTCCAAAAGAAAGATACTGAAACAACCACAAACATACCCCCTAGCATTTCTGAAAATACCCCCACAAACAATTGGGCCAGGACCTCCTTTAACCGAACTATTAGTGTTAACTTTCACCCACCCAGGAGAAAGAATCCAAGAATAATTTTAGGACTTCTAGGCACATTATGACAAAAATACGTAACTTGTTAAAAATACGAAGCTCGGAAGCAGAGCTGTACAAATAACCCAACTTGAACATCTTGGACATGATGGTAACTAAATATGTATGTGCAAAGCAGCAAACTAGCTCCTTCAAACGCACCTTGGTCATATGATCCCAAATAAACCAACAACTCGCCTTAAAACCAAGTATCCAAAGATTTTTGATCATAGGACTAAAATTAACTCTAAAGACAGGATACCAAAAATCACCAATGCTACAATTACAAGAAACTTTACGGTGAAAAAGCAACATAATCCAGTCCCAAAGACCAAGAGTAGGGACATTCCAATAAGAGATGGGTAACAGATTCTTCAGTGCTCCCCCAAAAACTACAAGAGGAAACAAGCTGCATACCAAGAATCTCGAGAGTGACGTCCACAGAAAGCTTTTCATAAAATAGCCTCCAAACAAGAAAAGAAAAATATAGAGAATAAAATGTGCCCTATTTTACAACCCCAACTAGTGGGAGTAACCCTAGCACAAGAAACTTCATATGCATTCTTAGCATAACAACCACCGGACCTAGAACGAGACCAAATCAGATCATCCTCCGAATCAATGAGAATAACAGCCTTATCAATCATACTCCAAAAATCCGGATAAGCAACCTTGAAAAAATCAGGAATATTCCACCTAGCATCCACCACGAAATAAATCAGGAATATTCCACCTAGCATCCACCACGAAATGACTCACCACGGCCTTAAGAGAAGCCTTAAAGATGTGCTAGAATTCTCACAGCATCAGCTAGAACAACACCACACCAATTATTAAACCAAAAAGAAAGCATAGATCTACCAATGAGCCGCCGAGAGTCAAAATAAGAGAACCAACCAAGCTCCTTATACCTGGCCAAAAAAGACTTGGGATAGAAAAAATATGGCTCCAATCTGTCTAAAATGTCTACATCTTAAAAAAGCATATCCATCTCCATCTTCATGAATCATATTCCAAGCAAGCTTCTTAAGAAGGGACAAATTATTAAGTCCTCAGATTTCTGACTCCCAAACCCCCTCCTCAAAAGGAAAACAGACACTTTTCCAAACCACAGAAACAAGCTTTTTTTATCCACATCTCCTGTCCATATAAAATTTTTCATTCCAAGTTCCAACATAGCTATAAGAGAAAATGGCCATTTATAAATCGAAAAAGAATGAACAAGCATACTAGAAATTGAACTCCTTACAAGCTCAACTCTACCGGCAAAAGAAGTTTTCCCTTTCAAGAAGAAAGCTTGGCAACAAGCTTATCAACAATAGGTCTAAGATGAGAATTTTTCAATATACCTCTAAAAATAGGCAGTCCAAGATAGGAAAAAGGCAGCTGACCACGACTCGTGCCAAGGAAATCAGCCATAGATTCAGCACGACTCTCCAATCCTTTACCAAAAAACACCAAAGGCTTGTCCTTACTAATTAGCTTACCAGAAACCAAGTAGTCTTGTCAGTCCCCAAATTTTCTTTTCAAGGGTATTTTGAAAATTTTAAGGTCAATCAAATGTTGACTGAGAAAAGGTATTGGATTTGTGTATCCAACGTTTTGATGTTATAAAATGGTTAAAAGAAAAATAAAAAAATAAAAAAATAAAACCTTCATCGATTGTAAACGCAAATCATAATTCATATTTCATAGTGCAAATAGAGTAAACTTTATATGTTTAAGTTCATCAAGAATCCCAAGAAAATTAAAAGGGAACTAATTGACGTTTAAAATCCATCCACAAACACTTAATCCTAACAAGTCTGATATTAAATGGCTCCCCAGTTGAACTTCTTAGCCACTGATAGCTTGCCAAAGAAAGCTTCAGAATTGGAGGTAAGCCACGATAAGATTTCACTCACCTGTCAAACAAAAATGTAATCAGGAAAGAAGGCAATGAAACATATAAATTAGCAACCAAAAAAAAAAAAAAAAAAGGAAAAAAAGCAACATTAATATATAGAATATGCCAATATATGGACAAAAACAACTAGACAATAATCTGGAAAGAATGCAAAGCTCAAGAATGAGACCGGGATAAGCTCTTGCTCCTGCTCCTGCTCCTGCTAGGACTTTTGCTGACGCTGCGCTTTTTAGGGCTTTTACTTGTATGTTTCTGGTATATAATAATGCCACTGTGGTAAGTAGGGGAAAAACCATAAAAAAATACCAAAAATAGATATGAATTTAATCTAGAGAAGCTACTAAGATATCACTATATAATAAAAAAGATAAAACACTGGCTGGCTGCTCAACTAGAAAAGAAAACTAGTCCTTACATTGATATGTAAAATAAAAAACGGCAGCCCAAGAAGGGAAGCCAAAAGAATGACGTTTTTTTCTGAATAGCAAAACAATAAATCACTTACTGCAGGTAATGGAGACCTAGATCTTGATCGGGATCTGCAAAAGTTCCAGAAACAACCAATTTAAATTCCACATGTTCCTTTTACCAAATTTGATCCAAGATCCTTGATGCCTCTTCCACGTCAGAGATACCAGAACCAATATGATAAAAAGACAGACATAAAAGTTTAGCAGTTCAAAAAGAAAATCTATTCCCACCTAGACGTCCTAAATCACAGAGAATAAATTTTAACAAAGAAGCATGATTTTTTTTTCAATTTTTTTTAAGACACTTGTGGACAGGAGAGGAAGAGAGGAGCATTCTTCCCTACTGTACCACCGTAATCCAGGGAATCCAGAAAGTGTCACCCTATTAGCTTTGGCAAGTGTCGCAGCAGGAAATCACAAGGAAATGTCTCTACTGCATGATGGTGACTTCCAAATCCCAATGGCACTTAGTACACAGTTATCCAGCTCTACTATCGCAATCCATGACCTCCTTTGTTCCCAATCTAGCACCCATGGACATTCGCAATGCTAAAAGCATTAGAACATAGGAACCATGAAGGCTGCTAAATTGCCTATCTAAGAAACAGCATACCTCCACAACCAAAAGAGTTGCAAGCAATTGAACCAAATCCAATCAAGATCCTAATATCCAATCCCCAGTTCGCTGCATAAATCCAAATCTAGAACAACAAAAAGAGGTAATTTCACACAACAAAGAGCAGGAAAAAAAAAATCACGTCTACCAAATATATTCTCTCTCCGCAATCCCAGTTGCTGAACAAGAAAATTAAAAAAATCAAGACAACATAAATTGAGGCTAGAACTCAAACATGTGCCTCCAACGAACTAACAAGAGTCTTCCGAGTAAAATCCAATGCCGCTAACATAATCATGAAGTAGCGACTACACTAAGAATTGACAACATATCCCCAAGAAACATTACCCTGGAGTGAAATATAGAAGCAAATGAAACAGAGAAGATAAAGCACCAAGCATTTTATAAATACCAAACAATTAATATACAGAAAAGATAAAATACCAAATACTGTTACACATACCCTGATGGGGAGCGGGACCTTGATGCTGAGCGTGAGCGAGATCTGGACCTTGATTCTAATTTAGCAGGTGAGCGACGTGAAGATTTGGCTTTTGGAGACTTGCTGCATTCCATTTCTAATATTAGAATAGAGAAATACCTCCAACAAACTTGTAAATTTTTTTAGTAAAAACAGCAATACCTCCTGCTCCTGCTCCGACTGTAACTTCGGCTGCGGCTGTAACTCCTATCTCTAGAGTGAGATCGACCACGAACAGGACTCTTTGATGAGTCCCGCTTTGAATCATATTCCTTCACCTGTAATGAGACAAAAGAATAAATAAAGCTAGGTAGAAAGAGAGACGAAACACATTTTGCAAAACCATAAAAACATATTCAAGATTCATACACGAACATATGCCCGAGAAAATGCATTCCGGAACTCAGAATCGTCAAGCTTTTTAATCTGCAGAAGTTTCAGATACATGCATCAGTTCAGGCACATCAATCTGCTAAAACCCACGAAATTCATTTATAATAGCCAATATGCCCACAGAACATTGACTCACCGCATACTTCATGTCCTCATGATTAGTATAGTCCACGATTCCTGTAGTGCCGCCTACATATATAAACAAAAAATAAAGATCAAGAAAAGATAAAACTAACTGAACCTCAAACAGTTTTATTTTATGTCACCCCAGCTCATAGAAACCAGGTCCTGATGGTGCCAATTAGAAACTAAAAATGGTAAAACAAAACAAAGCTTGTCACACAATGAGATTATAGTTGCAGAACATAAGCCTTCAACTAGCCAACTATTTCAAATTAAAGAACAATTATAGAATACTATAGTCGTTGATTTTTTTTTATTCTGTGCATCTTACCACTACCGTCACGGAAGACTTGAGAGAAACAAACATCACCAGCACGCCGCATGTGATCCTGAACAAGGATATGCCATACATTAATTCACTTAAGGTGGAAGCACCATCAAGAAACCACTAAAACAAGCAGTGAGAGAGTGAGAGAGGGACCACGTATATGCATGAAAAAGAGTAAGAAGTGAAATGGGGAAAAAGACAGGTGGAGAGCGGGGGCTGCAACCAAAAATAGAAACAAAAAGAAATACCAATTCCCACCTTAAGATCCTGCCATGAAGCTGACGAGGGTAATCCAGTGACCAATACTGCAAACAGGAAGTGAATAATTTAATAACCATTGTATCCATAACAATGTATATGATTTCTATAGGAAATATACAAACCACGATAATCAGAGCGCCTCGATACTCCACGTCCACCCCGACCACCACCGTAACTACTATAACGATCTGAAGAGGATGAATGTCCACGCCCACCATGAGCAAGTTCAACCTGTAAAAGAATAAGTTGAAGCGTTAGATTCAGGCTAAAAATTACCACACAAATAAATACCCAAAAAAGAAAAGAAGTTGCTAACCCGCAAACGATGCCCATCAAAATCATAGCCATCACGACCACGTATCGCATCTTCAGCATCTCTAGCATCCTCAAACTGTAGCAAACACTAGTAAAAGAGGACATAAATGACGCACAAAAATAACTTAGTTTGTTCAAGACAAACCTCAACAAACGCGTAACCGGGGGGCCTTGGAGGGACCTTTAGGTCGATATGCACTATGCGTCCATACTGCAAAGTAAAATTTACAATAAGGGGCGGAAAAAAAAAAACTCTCCTTCGTTGTCATAATGTCAAATTAAAGAAAGCACTTATACTTAATAAAACAAAAGTCCATTAAATGCACGCAAAAGAGATAACATCATCCCAACAAAGAACCCTTTAGTACATTAGATACATTAGAAGGGCCAAAATGCGCCTTTTAAATTAGAAAAAAAAAAAAAGCTGGAGGTGATAATTTCTTATCAACTACGACTATAACTATACATCTTCTTGACAAATCAAAAATAACAGCGACTCATTAACAAAATATAGTCTCAGTCAAAGAATAACGAATTTCATATTCGCATCGACTCTTAATACAAACAAAAACAATGGGATTACCTTGTAAAACAAATCTTCCACTTCCCTCTCACGAATATCACCGGGAAGATTCCCAACGTAGAGGGTTCTGCTCGCACGGCTACTCATTTTTACCTAAAGAACAAAGAAAGACAAAATTGACAATCAAACGCTTGACTTTACAATAAATAACCCAAAAAAATCTCATATGCAGTATAAAACAAATTCGAACGAAAGAAATCTCGAATCTTTCACAATTTAGGAACCATAACCAAATCGACTAATCCAAGAGGGTAAACAAAGTCTATCCAACAAGAATTTGAAATCGTTAACTTTACAACGTCAAGGCGATGGATATAATTGAAAACTCAAAAAGTGTCACTTTCTTAGCAACCAAAAGGAACAGAGAATAGCCATGGGGGTTTCTAGGGTTCGAGAAAGGCGAATGAGAACTTCCCTGCCACGAATTTGGGGATCGCACTGAGAGCTCAGAAAGGGAGCGATTCGATAATTTTTTTAGGGTTTTGAATTCCTTGGTGGGTAGGATTCGTTATTTTATAAGGCGATATGTGTTTTTGCCGTTTAGTGGGTGAGATATCCTAACAACATGCCCATCAGACAAAATGACGTCGTTTATTTTCACTTATCTTCAATGTGGTAAGTCGTTTACGAATTTTACGTTTTTTTCCCTTTTTCTTTTCCTTCTTTTTCGGTTATATGCAGTTAAAAAGTGCGCCGGTACAGTAAAACCTCAATAATTGCTCCGTAAATTAATAATTTCAATTAAATAATTAAATATTTTAGTTCTAATTTGAGTCAATATATTAAATTAATAATCTTGTTAAATACATAAAATAATAATTTTTTTAAAATTCTTTTAGAGTCCAATAAAAATATAAATTAATAATTAATCAAATACAAAAAATAATAATAAATAACATATAGAGTTCATCATACAGAGAACTTTTTTTATGTCTATGAATATATTTATCACCATTCTACATACAATGTACTTACATTAATTTTTAGACTTCTATGTACATATACATAACATTTATTATATATATGATAACTTTTAAAATTCTTTATATAAACATATTAATTTTGACTACATCTACTTTTTTTTAATTTATTTATAACTCATACGTGAATTTAGTCAAAAGAATAATACATGTACTAAAATGACACATATTATTAAAATATAAAACTCTTCTTAAATTAATAAATATTTATTTACCAATAAATCAATAAATTATTCATTTATTGATAAATTAATAATCACGTCAAAATAATATTTTTTCTTAGTCCCAATAATATTATTTTATAGTGGTTTTATACATTCTTTTAGATATGAAGATCTAAAATTTTGTTAAATTATCTTTAAGAGCTTTTTAGTGGAGTAAATTAGAGAATAAAAAAATATTTTTAATTTTGATCAAAATAAGCATTATTTTGGTTGAAATTATAAAATAATAGAAGACACATTAGCTATTCCTATTTAAATAAGGATGCATTTGTGAAAAATTATTTCAGTCGAGACAAATGAAAAGAAAAATTACAAAACGAATAAATGGAAAAAAATATAAGAAAAGGACGAAAAAATCAGAAACAAAACATTGATCGCATGGAGGAAGTAGAATTAATTGCAGTTTGAGGCTTTTATTTGGGTGAGAAAATTGCTTAAAAGAAACAAATTTGAGACAAAATTGTGTTAGGGGGATAATTAGAAAAAAAAAATTACAATGATCACTTTACGTAAAATAAGTATACATGAAAAATTAAAGTATTACTTTAAAAAAAGTATAGACACATTTGTAAAAGAAGAAAAAATGTTTCGAAAAATACATAAAACAATTTTTTTTTTTTTTGTAAATGAATAGGATATGTTTAAAAAAATTATTTTAATAAGTGCAAAACAAGAAAATAATATTTAAAAAAAACACATTGTACAAAAAATTAAACTGTAAAAGAATTTTTGAAAAAAAATAATAGAAAAAAAAAGAAATGAGAAAAATGTTTAAAAACAAGAAAAAAAAGATGTTATGTGTCAAAAGAATGAGAAGCCTCCTTATAAAGCCTCCTTATATCACTACTCGTCAAAGGGAAGGAGAAGCTTTTAGCTCTTTTATATGTGTTAAAAGATTAAAGATACCATAAATGGTTCTTAAACTTTACTTTTTATAAGAGTTCTTGAATTTTACTAACAATTCAGCTTTAGTTCTTATAAAACACAAATAAATATATCAAACTTAATCTTCAACTTATAAGTTTATTTCAGTTTTAGTCCATTTTTATTATTAAAAACAAATAAAATATAAATGGCATTCAATTAGCGTTTTTTTTTTACATTTTACGTGTCATAACGTACCTTTAGTAAAATACTATTTCTAGTCGGCATGACGTGCATGTTTCATTATTTTTTAACGCTCAATTGGAAAAAAAGATTAAAACTAAAAAACTTACAAATCGATTATTAAGTTTATGTCATTTTAAAAATTATGAACTAAAGTGAATTTACAATAAAGTTTAAGGACTATTTGTAAGCTTTATTTTTTTGTTTTTTATAAGAGGATTATGAATTTTACTAAATTAAAAAAATTATTTAACATGCAGGTGATATTTATTTTTAAGAACTAAAATAAATGTGACAACAAAATTAACAATATATTTTTTTAAGAAAGAACACTCAATTAGGGTTTATTTAGTACATATACTTAAAACTCAAAACATGATTTTGCTACAATATTTTTTTTTTCATAAAGAATTTGAATCAAAAGAATTCTCGCTAATAGTTATTTTATAAATAATTTTAAATCAAAATTCAAATCATGGTTCAAATACATTTTCTAAATGAACCCTTAATTTATAGTTTAAAAACAGTAGAGTTAGTAAAGGAACCAAATAAACTCACACAATTTCAAATAAAAAATA
The DNA here is from genome assembly GCF_000414095.1 of Morus notabilis. Classification (NCBI taxonomy): domain Eukaryota; kingdom Viridiplantae; phylum Streptophyta; class Magnoliopsida; order Rosales; family Moraceae; genus Morus; species Morus notabilis. The sequence continues at coordinate 25,718 of NW_010365473.1, forward strand.
AAGAAAGAAAAACACATGATTTAAACGCCAATAACTATTATTTAGTTTAGGAATATATTAATTAAATAAAAATTATTATTATTTAACTTTCATTTGTTCCGTTAAAGAATCAAAGTTATTTTTTTTTTATGAAAGAATCAAAGTTATATTAAGGTATTTAATAACATATTATACACACACACAAAAATTATATTTATGAAATGTTCTCGTACTGCTTCGCCTCACAAGAAACAATCTCAACGTCCTATCTATTTTCTCTCATATATTTGTAATAAGAAGACGAAGGTTTAGTTTGGTAGTACTGTGAATTTTAGAAACAATGCTTTTAGCTGTGTTGAAAGAAAAAACAGAGCGGTCTATAGACGATATTAATTTATGCTTCGATTATTTGATAATCAGAATTGATATATTAAATATGTGATATTTAATTATGTATGTATGTGATGGGTAGGCACTTGCATTTATGGATGTTTATTTTTATTCATGTTGATGAATGTATGGATGGTAGATTTGGTCGTTAATTATATCGTTCCATAGATCGGTTATATTTATTCATTGATTAAATTATTTGTAATTTTATTCGGGATTAGAATTATTGTAATTCTAAGTTTTGGGTAGAATTAGGGTTTTTGATTTTGAATCAAAAGGGAGGCCTTGAAGATCAAGTTTGAAGCCTTTAAAGAAACTCAGAAAACTGCCCAGAAAATTTCCAGAAATCGGCAAAAGCGCGCGCCCCAGCGCGGCCATAGCGCGCCCCAGCGCGCGGTGCCGCGCGCGCGGCCCAGCGCGGCTAGCGGCCTAGTTTTGGGATTTGATCCCAAAAGGCCACGAAGGTTTTCAAAACCCTCGTATTGCGTGCCGACAGACCCGGAAAAGTTCTAGACCCCAAGGAAGGTGAAATCCAACCCGAAGACAAAGAATGAAGCCGAAGAATAAAGAACTCAAGAATCGAAGACCCGTTGATGTAACGGAAGAATATAATTATTGTAATTATTTATTTATTCGATTCGATTGAGTTGTAATTTATTTTTTCATGGGACTCG
>NW_010365473.1:26788-27439 GCF_000414095.1 Morus notabilis
TATGTTTATATTTTATGTTGATAATTATATATTATATGTCCATGCATATAGCATGCCATATAGATATAATGTGCCTACTCATATGTTTTATAACATGCCATGCATACACGCGCATTCGTTATTGTTTATTTTATTGATTATAAAAGTGTTTTAGAAAAATAAAATAAAATAAGAACCATGCGCTGAAAATCGATTTAATATGATTAAATTGATTTAAGTTGCAAAATTAATTTGCAAAATAATGTTACATGTGAAATTGAATTTAAGAGCTAAATTTTGGAATTTCACATATCTGAAAAATAAATTGTTTATTTTTCGATTTGAAAATCATGAGATGTTTTTTCAAACAAAATACATATTTGCAAAATAATGAGTGGGAGAGGGTTGTATGACAATGCGACGCGACCCACTCCACCGTTAGCGCAACACTGTGAGATCTGGAAAGGGGCTTTGCGGCGACATTGAATCGCCCTCCTAAAGGAAAGTGTCCTTGCCGGATCAATAACAAGGTTGGCTTCCTAGAGATAAGATTTCAAGATGTATTTCTGAATTGACTACCCAAAGGTAGCAATCCAAAGTTAAGTCTATGAGATCTGAAACGGTGGGTTACACTCATAAAATATAATCAAATCTGTTGGTTATATTTTGACT
>NW_010365473.1:27950-28598 GCF_000414095.1 Morus notabilis
GACTAATGCATCTAAAACCGCAAGGGAGCCTTATGATCGTTGGATCAAAGCCAACAACAAAGCAAAGTGCTTTATGATGGCCAGTATGAGCGATGTGCTTCGCAAGAAGCATGAGGAGATGGAGACTGCTTATGAGATAATGGAGTCTCTAGAAGCCATGTTCGGCGCTCCCTCTGAAAAGGCCCGTTTGGATGCTGTTAGGGCTTTCTGAATGACAAGATGAAGAAAGGTTCTTCAGTCGAGGCACATGTTTTGAACATGATTGATCACCTCCATGATGCGGAGCTCAATGGTGCCAAGATCAATGAAGCCACCCAAGTTGGCATCATCTTGGAAAGCCTATCCCCTAATTTTCATGAGTTCGTGAACAACTTTGTTATGAACAAGAAAAAGTCCAATCTCACTGAACTCATGAATGACCTGCAAAACTTCGAATCCACCAACAAGCGAAGGGGAGGAGAAGCAAATGTTGTAGTTGCAGGTAGTTCTGGTAAAAATAAAAGAAAGAACCAGAACCAAGGGAAAGCGAAGAAAGGAAAGAACAAGAGACCCAAGAAGGCTAAAGGCCCCATCCAGAAACCCAAAGGAAAGTGTTTCCACTACAATGGCGAAGGGCACTGGAAGAGAAACTGTCACAAGTATCTCGAG
>NW_010365473.1:31537-32188 GCF_000414095.1 Morus notabilis
CCGATGGGACAAAGGGAGGTTTCTTTTATAGTCCTGAAGATCAAAAGGTGTTTGTATCGACAAATGCCACTTTTCTGGAGCATGACTATATGATAGATTTCAAGCCCAGAAGTAAAATAGTATTGGAGGAGTTACTTTCCGATGAGATCGGACCATAACCGACAAGAGTTGTCGAACCACTCAGAGAAAAAACCACAGTTCCTAATCAGACTCCTAAGGCACCTCGTCGTAGTGGGAGGGTAAGCATGTTACCTGACCGGTATACCGGGGAAGCCCAAATCGTCACTGCTGATGACGGTAAGGAGGATCCATCGACCTTTAAGGATGCGATGGATGATTCTGATAAGGAAGAATGGTAAGCAGCTATGAAACTAGAGATGGAGTCTATGTACTCTAACTCCGTCTGGCAACTTGTAGATCTACCCGAAGGGGTAAAACCCATTGGATGCAAGTGGATCTACAAGAGAAAGAGAGGAGTGGATGAAAAAGTAGAGACTTATAAAGCAAGGCTAGTGGCTAAGGGTTATACCTAAAAGGAGGGAGTTGACTATGAGGAAACTTTCTCGCCAGTAGCTATGCTTAAGTCTATCTGGATACTCCTGGCCATTGCAGCATATTTTGACTATGAGATATGGCAGATGGATGTCAAGA
>NW_010365473.1:33694-34050 GCF_000414095.1 Morus notabilis
CAATATGAATTTCTAATAATTTCCGTTAAGCATAGAAATTCTAATTGAGTCTACCGATGGTCATATATAGGATGATCTTAATCCTGAGTTCCTAACAAACTCTTATTTATGGATTTATGTCTTTTGATTTACTCGGTACGGATTTCGAGACCCTGAATCCTATTCCTTGTATACGAGATGGAATCCCTTCCTTCTTGAGAAGGAAATAGATAAATAATTCTCTTGAGTGTTGATTCGGTACTTGGATTAGTAAGAGCGCTCTGGTTCATGAATGTGTTTTATGAATCACTATCCATTAGAGAATCAATGGTACTCAATGATGCATATATAATTAGAGAGGTTAACGGATTCTACCT
>NW_010365473.1:34355-53340 GCF_000414095.1 Morus notabilis
TTTAAATTTGAATTTGAACACATCTAGATTTATCCATTTAAACTTATTTGATAAGTTGTTCAATTTTAGAATTCAAATTAATTTAAGTTTGACTTAAATTTGAATTTGAATCTGAATCAAAATTGGACTACAGGATAAAGGATGATTTTTCTCTTCCTTCTCTATTTGAATTGGCGCCACACACAGGGTTAGAAAACCTTAATATGGCCGGCCACCTTAGAGATAAGGGGAAGGGATTTTTGTTCCAAAATTCAAAAATTGGAGATAAGGATTTGATCATGTTTTAAAGTTTGACTTCTACTCTTTAAATATGAGAATAATAGAAAATTGTGGACACAATTTTTGAAACATTTATTCAGCCCTAAAAGTTGGTGGCCGAATTTCTCAATAGCAAAAGAGAGAGAAAATATTTTTCTCCAAAAATTCCACATCGTGCATACGTTGGTGTTTGTGGAAATTCGAGTGTTTAAGAAACCTGTTTTGTCTCACGTGTGCCCACACACACGTCTACGTAGAATCAAGGAATTGACGTGGAAGACTTTGGTATTCTAAACACAAAGATTGGAGCAAGGACTGTTTATGGTCAAAGAACTCAAGATATCATCTGAGTCGGCTTCCAGGTATTTTTCCGGGATTGAGTTCTTGATGTAAATTAATGCAATTAATTTATTCGTGCATAAATTAATATAATCTATAGAGTATCTCAAAAGTTTTTCTGAAATTTTTGTTATACACGATCCGCCTCTTTCCCCACGCTTCCGCACCCGAATTCGATTCGGGAACCAACAGAAGCAACTGAGTGTTTGGTAAACTGTAATTCTAGTAGCTGTGCTGGTTCCAAAATCAGTGTAATAGTGTTTGGTAACTTTTGAGGTTGAATTGTTGTGGGTATGTAAAATGACCAAAATAGACATGGTATGAAACTTAAATATATATAATTATTTTTGGTATTTAGAAATACTTGTTTAACTTAAAAAAAAAAAAACATAATGATATGATTTTGAGTTTTTTAACAATATATTTATGATAATTAATTCTTATTTTTTTCATTTCTTCATTCACAATATAGTTACAACTAAAAAGAGCATTAGTGAGTAATCAATTTGTTGAACAAAAATGTACATTCCATGTTTAAAAACTAGTAGAGGCATGAAAAGAATTAAGTCGTGTTCATTAAACTTGCCGCAATTTGATCTCGTACTTCATCCATTTCCGGTGATAGTAAAACTTGATTTTCTTCTACATTGTCCTCTGATTGATTCTCTTCATAAACAAAAACATATGGATTATCCTCGACCCTTTGAAAACGTCGATCACGCTTCCTAATGTAGTTATAGAGCACCATTGTTGCAATAACTATTTTCACTTCTTTCGTAAATGAATAATTTGACATGTCTTTCAAAATTTTTCATTTTTTCTTCTAGACATCAAAAGTGCGTTCAATGACATTTCGTCCAGACACTAATATTAGTAGAATTATTAGTAAGCAAACAAGAATTTTAAAACCTTTAAACTAAACCAACTTGGGGTTCAAAGATGCTCAAATAATAAAATATCCGATAAAATAACAAAAAGGGACCAAAAAAGAGGTTTCTACCAAAAAGATCCAGGAATAGCCTCACTTTAATTTCTCTTAAAAGCTTAATTGTCAAATGACCAAGTTACATAAACAAGTTGGGCCTTGATGCCTTGTATGTGGTCTTCAATTTCCTAGTTGATGGCCTGACCTTCTTGTACACCAATGGGAACTTATCTTCGAGTTGTGGAATTGTTTTATGCTTCTCTCTCTTGCAAAACTTGACAGGGACAGTTGTAGTCTTGATAATCTGAATGCATGAGAACCTGACTCTGTGGCGAGAAGCCATTTCGTTGTACATCTGCTCCACGACACCATTTAGAGTGGTGTCACAGAACTCTTTGTACATATTATAGTACCCAGTTCGGCTCTAATAACGCAGCCAAATACCATAATTATCAATTTTGGTGGGGTTCTTCTAAAAAATTTGTAAGAAAATATGATAAATTTGTTAAGAAATTTCATGCCAAGAAACGGGCCAAGCCAAATGATAATTAATTATAGAACCACAAATAAAGAACAATCAACACACATGATTTTACTTGAATATAAAAACACATGATTAGAAAGGAATAACTATTTTACCACATAACACAAGCAAAATGAGCAAATAAAAATATCATTTCAAAAATAAAAATTACCTCATTGATAGCAAGAAACTTCAAAAGTGCATTAAGCACATCCATAAAATAAATAGCCATATCCATGAAACAATTCCAACCAAATAACATCCCCATTCCAAAAAAAATAATTCTTGCAAATATATATATATATATATATATATATCCACACACACACACACACACACACGTATATACCTACAAATACAAACTTAAGTCATTTTATTCTTCAAACATACGCAATAAAACACTCCCTAAGTCAAAATGGAATTCATTCTCTCTTCAATTCCAACCAAATAACCATATCCATGACTAGTTTGCTTTTGCTCAATCCATGATCTTTCACCTAAAAAGCAAAAATTAGAAGATATGAACAGGGGATATTGTGTATATAACAGGTCCAAACATACTTGAAAATAGAGAGAAATTATTAGAATGCAAAGTAATATCATGACACAAAATGCAGTACGTGAAAATAGATTCCACGAGAAAATGACAATAAAGAAAACTAATAAAATCTGCAGTTGAAGAATAAATCAAATTTTTATTATCAGAACGCAAAGTAATATCATGACAGAAAATGCAGAAAGTGAAAATAGATTCCACAAGAACATGACAATGAAGAAAACTAACAATATCAGCAGTTGAAGAATAAATAAGTTAGCATTCGAAAATTCGTTATTCATAAGTACCATGTCTTGTGATAGTTCCAAAACAGATGCATCGCCCCTTTCATTTGTAAATGAGACAACGTTCGCACAATGTCCATAAAGCAACGTAGTCGAACTCCATACTGCTGATGGCATCCATAAATGAACCTGAAAATAATCACAAGCAAATCAAAAAAGGGATCCAAAAACACAATTACGGCTTCTTAAGATTCCTCTGAACACGTACCGAACTTTATTCTCGTATTGCAAAGAACATCTGGATTAGGGGCACGGCCACAGCGATACTCGTCAATTATGTAGGACACCTGAACCATGAAACAACAATTTTCAAAACTTATTTTCAGAGCAGAATCAACTTTTATAGCTTAAATAACATTACTAGTCAGCTGAAGATGGGGTTTTGGAGGGAGGCGAGTTCGTGGTTTGAGAGGGAGAGATATGAACCGAGAGAGTCTGCTCGTACTTCAATCGCAGGAGGAGATCAAAACCCTTACGAGCAGAGAGGGAGATTGAGAGAACAGAAAGAGAAGAGCTTGATTGTCTAGAGAGAGAGAGCACGAAGAGAAAGCAGAGAGGGAAACTCGAGAACTCGAGAGAAGAGATAACAAAACCAGCAGAAATCTAACGGTGTGGGATTTTTTTCATTCATCAGGGGTAAATGTGTAATAACGAAATCTACGATCAGAAGCAGCTGAAAGACTGCGTTTTGGCCTCAAATAGTTTCAAAATTCTTTCAAAAGCACTTTTCATGTTTTTACCAAACACAACAAATAGCTGTGGCTATTTAGAGAATTCATTTTAGCCTCCAATAATCTCTACTAAAGTGAGCCGAAACCTATTCGTTACTACGAATAATTTCGAACACTATCATATGTTAAAATTATTCGTCACTGCAATTAATTTCGCACCCGATAATTCATTTTTGTCAAGAAAAAAGGTATTACAGAGAATGTTACAGATAAAATTCTAGAGAGAGAGTGATTTAGCGAGAGAAAGATTTGGCTCAACTGAATTGATTTATTACTATTTGATAAATATTTATACAAGAATAGTTGTGGCTCGATTAGTTTGTTGATTCGAGTTTTTAATTCGAGTTGAAATGTGATTTTATGTTAAAGTTTTTTACTGTGGTAAAAAAATTAGATGTGACTGTTTTTTAAAATTTTTTATTGTAGCAAAACTCAAAATCTAAACTCGAATTGGTGAAATGAATAGGACTGTAGTAATTAATACAACTGAGAGTTTGTTACATAGTTACAAAACTCTATTATGTTGACTCAGCATGTATTAAGCTGCATTAGAATCTCAGCTTAATTCAACAGTTACAACAACAGATTTGGAATACTAGATATATCCTTAACACTATCGTACCAAAATACTGATTTTCAGCATCCAAGAATGGGAGTTTTTTTTAAGGAAAAATTTTAAAATTTAAATAAAATCTATCCCCAATTATGCAATTTTTTTCTTGAAAAGGAAAGAAAAAAACCAATTATACGCACAATACAGACTAGAAGATACATCTATTAAGGTTTCGTTTGGTTGGAATGATAAAGAGTATGAATGATGGAGAGAATTGAATGAATGAGGAGTACGAAAGATGGAGAGGATTGTAGCAATTCATGTTATTTAGTAGGATGGATGAGGAGTTGAAAGGATAGATAACAATTATTTATTAGATTACTATATTGTTCATTTAAACTTTTTTAAAATAGTCTTTTAAAGCAAAAGTGGATGGATTGTTTGAATTCTTCCATTGATGAAATTATCTAATTTTATGGGCCATGAGGGAGAACACACCCATCCACTAAGGGTGTCAATTCGTGTCACGTGTCGTGTTCGTGTCGTGTTTTGATCGTTTCTTTCTAAATTTACAGTCAACCCGAACACGACCCGTGACACGAAATTTTTTAAAAACTGCAACACGAACATGACACGACCACTTTACGAGTTGACACGACACGACCCGAAAATGACCCGTGACACGAAATTGACCCGTGAACCAGAAATTGACACAAAAATTGTATACTTTTATTTAGTTTTTTACATATTAAAAATAACTTAAAATTCATAACACACTAAATTACAATAACATCCATTAAAATTAAGCAAATAATAGTATAAGATTTTGAGTATAACTATCATGATATCACAAGTTCATAATAAAATTTAAAATATGAAATAAAAAATATATGTACTTTTTAGTTTTTTACGAGTTTCGTGTCGTGTTCGGGTTAGGTGGGTCCAACCTGAATTGACCAGTGTTTTTCGTGTCAATTTCAGGTCGACCAAATTCTGACCCGAACCTCTTTTTTCTCAACCCTAACCCGAAAAATTCGTGTCGTTTTCGAATCGTATCGTTGTGTCGTGACCCATATTGCCGGCCCTACCCTCCACATCTCCTCTCCCTCATCCTCTCTCTCCAACCAAATAGAGATTGGACCTCTCCTTTCAGCACTCTCCCTCCTATCAAACATACTCTAACACTATTATACCAAAATACTGATTTTCAGCATCCAAGAATGGGAATTTTTCCAGAAAAAAATTAAAATTAAAATAAAATCTAGCTATTGTGCGGGTTTTTCTAAAGAAAAAAAGAAAAGAAGCATTTATACGAATGGATCATTTTTACTCCAATGTTTAGAATATGTCTTCAATTTAATAATATTATTAATTTATCTATTTTATAGTTATTGATATGATATAACTTTAAATATAGATTTTTTTGTTTGGGTGGTTGTAATTTATATAACTGATTTTAAAAAGTAATTAATTAGAGATGAAAATACCATTATGAATTATTTTACAGATTTATATACAAATATAACAACTTCTCGACATTTAGGGTGTGTTTGGTAAGGGGATTCGTATCCTGATTCGAATCATAGTTCATGATTCGTTACAGTATTTTCTCTTATAAAAAATACACATAAATAAAAAATAATTCTAATATCATAATTCTAATCTATGAACTAAACGGCTCCTTATTCTGTTTCTCATCTATTATAAAAAAAAAATATATATATATATATATATATATGTGATTAACTCAAAAAGAAATCCCAATTACCGGCATAACACGGCCCGTACGGTCCAGTACGAGAACAAAGATTCCCGGCCCCGCGAAATACGAACGGGACCCACCACATACCCCAAATGACTTGCAGAGGAAGTTCTTTCGGCGCTTTTTCTCCCTGCTCCTCGCTTCGAGATATACGTTTACAATAGAAGAAATCTATTGGCCAAACAAGTAAAAAGTCAAACAAATGGTTATTGAAGGGGAAAACTCCTCCACTCCCGTCCCTCCAGACCATCCGCTGACTAAGCGTCAACGACAGGTCCCCGGTTCCACTCAACTCATATAGACTACACTTTACTCGATTACCACCTCCGCAAAAGACAAGGGAAGCGGGAGTCTAGGAGGAAAGAATTTTCGTGATTTATAAATATTTTTTTTGCTCGCTTCCGCAAGGAAAGGATTCTTCAGTCTTCTCTTCCCAAAGTTGCCATTTCCGGTTAGCAAGAGGAGAGGAGAGCGAGGGTTTTTTACTTTTCCGGTAATGGCGTCGCCGTCGTCTCCGACGTTGTCTTGCAGTTCGTCGTACTCGTCGTCGTTTGCACCGTCGTTCAGATTCTCGTCTCTCCCCGTAATGGCTTTCCGAGAGAAAATCATCGAGAAAGTTTTCGAGAATCGCGTCACGCTCATCGTCGGCGAGCCTGGCTGCGGTAGTCTCTTTGCTTTTATTTCTCGTTTGTGTTCGAGAGATTTGACCGTGTATGAATGTGTGTTCCTGTCATTTTGTACACTGCTGTTTGGTTACCGAGAAGACGACGGAAAAAAGAAGTCTTTTATTAGTAATAAAAAAAGAGAAATGCTAAGGAAAATTTCTGTACGACGAAAGTTGCGTTTATTGGATTTGGTGTTTTTATTAGATTTAGTTAAGCGTTAATTCAGCTACTCTGTGTTTTCAGTGATTACCAGCACAATTCATCCGATATATCCTGCATTGATATTTGATAGTTTCAGTTGACTTCCCAACCGGAAGTGGTTTGCAATTTGTTTATGTTGTTTATATCTTTTGTTTCTTGCAATTTGTTTATGTTGTTTATATTTTTGTTTCGGACTTTCTGTGTCAAAATTTTAATCCATAGTGGAAGAGAGGAATTTGGGTTTGTCTTGCAGTTAATGTAAGGAACGATGACGAAGGAAAATAAGAAAAAATATATAATTTTAGTTTTTCATTTGGGATGTTGTCTATTCAATAAAGTCAAATTGATTTTTTTTTTCGAATTATGTTTTAGTATAACGGGTATTTTCTTTATTTTCCCTTTTGTTGAAGTGTGGTTTTTTCTTTTCATCTGTCTAAGAATATTGGTTTCTTGGATTCATCTCTTCCATGTTTTTAATGTTGTTGCATTTTTCATTTTTGGGGTTTTTGGCCATCTAGGGAAGAGCTCGCAAGTTCCGCAATTTCTTCTGGAAGCGAATTTGAAGCCCATTTTGTGCACACAGCCGAGGAGATTTGCTGTTGTAGCCGTGGCCAAAACTGTTGCAAAAGCACGTAAGTGCGAAGTTGGAGGAGAGGTTGGGTGTCATATTGGCCATTCAAAGAACTTGTCAGCAAGGTAGTTGGGTTCAATGTACTTATTTTTCATGTAGGCTTCCTTTTGGACCTTTGGTGTTTTAAGGACTCAGAATTTGTGATTTTGTTGAGTTTAGAAATTTTTAGAAATTTCACCTTCATTTGGTACGGGAGGCATGAATCTGGTACTAATTATATATATAAACAAAAAACAATATTTCACAATTTTTATTTCTCTCCTCTTTGTGGCCTATTATTTTTTCACAGCTCAAAAATTGTTTTTAAGACTGCTGGAGTTCTGCTGGAGGAAATGCAAGACAAGGGATTGAATGCACTTAACTATAAAGTTATTATTCTTGATGAAGTGCATGAAAGATCTGCCGAGTCTGATCTTGTTCTTGTTTGTGTGAAACAGTTTCTGATGAAGAACAAAGACTTAAGGTGAGATATTTTCCTTACTACGCTCAGAGGCTCCTTCGATATGCTGTTCACTTTTGGGCTATCTGCATATCTGCTCCTCTTTATTCGCGTTGTCTTGTCATTTTTTACAGCAGATTTATGGAGAAAAACATTAGTGGCTTCTTAAAATATAAGAGATCTACAAAATTTTCAGGGTAGTTTTGATGTCAGCGACTGCTGATATTGCAAGATACAGAGAATACTTTAAGGATCTTGGAAGGGATGAACGAGTGGAAGTGCTAGCAATCCCTAGCCCTAACCAGAAAACCATCTTTGAGAGAAAAGTTTTCTATCTTGAACAGGTATTCCCAATTACACGTATCTAAAATTTTCTGGTCTGGGAGAAACAGGAAGATTTGGTAAGCTTCTAAAGTTCTATAACTATCAGAATATTAAAGATATATCAATGCAGGTCTGAACGGCATTAAGGTCTAAAAAAGATTTGGTGCGATTGTATATTTTTGAATCTCATCACATTTTATTGTAGCACTTATTTATTCCATACCAACCAAGTAACTGTGATTATATATTATAAAGTTCATCACATTTTATTTTTGTACTTATTTACACAATATGAGCCAGGTAACTGAACTTCTTGGAATAAGTTCAGAGTCATCCGCTTTGAGTTTGAGATACTGTTCTGATCCAACTCCTTACATGGCTAACGCTATTATCAAACCTGAAGTGCATAAACTTATTCACGATCTGGTGCTGCATATTCACGAGAACGAACCAGATATTGAAAAGAGCATTTTAATTTTCCTTCCAACGTACTATTCCTTGGAGCAGCAATGGTACCTTCTGAAGCCACTTAGTTCATCTTTCAAAGTTCACATTTTACATAGTAGTGTTGACACTGAGCAAGCTCTTTTGGCAATGAGGATCTGGAAATCACATCGAAAGGTGCGCCTCTTAGACATTGCTTGTCAAAGAAAAACAAATTGCTAGTTTATTTCGACACTTCTCCACGTCATGTGATAGCTCTTCGTAGTGCAAATAAGTTGTTTTGATCATTTAAAATGTGTCTATAAGTTGTTTGTCCTGATCCTATTCTTTTTTTGCCCCTTTTTTTCCCATGGCTGTGACTGTTCTGAAGATAACATTTTGCGCAGGTCATACTGGCCACGAATATTGCGGAATCATCTGTGACAATACCCAAAGTTGCATTTGTCATTGATTCATGCCGATCTTTACAAGTATTTTGGGATAATAATAGGAAAGTAGAATCTTCGGAGCTCGTTTGGGTTTCCAAATCACAGGTAGTCTGAAGAAATCTTACCCGTTGAATAAATTAATCCTGGCTGATTTTTTCCCCTTTAATTTTTGAATTGGTTTGTAGGCTGAGCAACGTAGAGGAAGAACTGGAAGAACTTGTGATGGCCAGATTTTTCGATTGGTTACTGGATCATTTTTCAGCAACCTTCAGGATCATGAGCTTCCATCTATACTGAGGTTGTCATTGAGGCAGCAAGTGCTTCAAATTTGCTGTGCCGAATCTAAAGCTATTAATGATCCCAAGGGTATGTAAAGATATATGAAATTTGAAATGTTTTCCTGTGTGTTCACTACTTATCATTTCGCGAGTTTGACATGTAGTGAGCAGTTGCAAACGTACACTGATTGTGCCTTTGCTCTGCAAGTTTCAATGAAATTCTAATTGTGGAACTTTGATGCCAGTCTTGCTGCAGAGGACTCTAGATCCACCAGATCCTGATGTTGTTGAAGATGCTTTGAATTTGCTAGTTCATATGCGTACATTGGAGAAAACATCTCCAAGGGGTCGATATGAGCCTACGTTCTATGGGCGATTGCTTGCAAGCTTTGCATTGTCTTTTGATGCTTCTGTGCTTATACTCAAGTTTGGAGATATTGGGATGCTGCGGGAAGGCATTCTTCTGGGTGTATTGATGGATACGCAGCCTCTACCCATTATTCGTCCTTTTGGTGATGAAAATTTGGTACCTATACAATGACCAAAAGAAAATGATTTTCTGGAAGCCCTAATTGTTTAAATAAATTTTCTTCTCTAATTTATTGAATACTTTAATGTAGGGCACACTCTATACGGACTGCTACTTTAGGGAAGATGTTGGTGACACTGGCCTAAATGGTCGGAGGGAGATACAACTCATGGCTAACGTATGTGCATTTCAGTTTTGGCAACGTGTCTTCAAGGTAATTAGTACACTTGCATGTTCCTAAGCCGTGAACAATGGGATTTATATTTGTACCTGATCGGGACATCTTCCATTTTTCTGAAGGATAAGCACCGTCTTGAGCATTTGAATCTACTTCTAACGTTTGATGAGCTGAAAGCTTCCAATTTACTGCTTTCCAAGTCGGAAGAAGAATGGTGTTCTTTCCATAATCTTGTGCAGTCGTCTCTAAATCATGTCTCCGAAATATGTATGTATTTGCATTCTTACTCTTATCATTTCTTTGCTTTATCGTTATATCTATATAAGCTCGTGCAATTAATCACTATTTCATGCATATGTCCAAGTACTTGTAAACATGCACGGATCTTCAATGATGGATATGCTCTATTTATTCTTTCAAAGCTGCTTTCAAGTCTAGTTATGTTTCTTTCCAGATGAAGATATACTTAACTCAGTCCACCGCTTTAGGCCAACATTTTTGCGTTCATCTGATGGCCTTCCGTGCTACTACGATCCTTGTGATTTTAAACATACCTGCCTTCTCAAATGTCAGCCAAAGGAAGATTCAGATGCACTTGAGGTGAATGATGATCACCTTAAGCCTTCTCATGAGGCAAAGAAATGTGTTGTCGTACCATTTGTTGCTTGTGATGACTTTCAGAAAATTGATGTCGCAAAAAATTTTGCAGCCATCATCAAAGAGGTACTTGCTATTCTTGCCTTCTTTATGAGGGTTACCCATGGCACAAAAACTGATTTTTCCTTCTTTTCTTGTTTTGAATAGATAAAAGCTGAGTGTACGGAAGATATAGCTGGTTATTACAATAATGATGGTTATCGTGCCAATGGCGAGATGCCTATGTGTATATATTTTCTCAATGGATACTGCAACAGGGGTGATCAATGCTTATATTCTCATTCACTGCAAGCGAAGAGACCTACATGCAAATTTTTCTTCTCTCTCCAGGTAATTTGCTTGAATTACCTTGCAAAATTGATTGCTTCTGGATCCTATATCTAGATTCAATGACATTTTAAAGTTCGGATAAAAAAAGATGACTTTAAAGTCGCTTAGTTACAAATAATTAATAGTTATCTTCAGTGATCATTTTCTGATGTTGGAGTACTTCTCTAGATCTTTGTTTGAACTAGAGGCTAGTATAATTATTTGATTTAACATAATACTTCCTGATAGTATACGTTAAATTTTACACCAAAATGCTAATTAAAATTGTAAATTTAATTTAGTTCTCCGTTCGTCATATAATATTAGGAGCACTAATGGGGTTGAACATAAGAACTTGCCATCTTCATTTCACTCTTCACCCTGAGATTTCTTTTATATATTGTTTGATTCCGGTATAACTCCTTTATTTTGCTTGCTGTATAATAGTTCTTTCCTTATTTGTTCTTGTTTCCAACTGACAGGGTTGTCGAAAAGGAGAATTGTGTTCCTTTTCTCACGATATGGGCCCACCAGGATCATCATTTAGCTCGACCTTTTGCCTCCCAGAAAATGGTGAAGCTAATGCAGAATCCCTTCTTCAGTTGTTTCCTACATCCTCAGATGGGTGTATTCTAGTCTTAGATGACACCGATTTGCATTTCTCCTCGAATTTTGCTTCCTACTCCAATCCATCTAGTATAGTTGCCACGACACCTTTATCAGAGACCTCCTTCTTCGAGTCATCCTTGGAAGATGTCAAAATCTTATGGGGTCTTCATCAGCCGTACGAAACCATTATTTCGAAAGCAGGGAAGAACTCTGTCGAGTGGAAGGAAATTGGTTGTGTTCTATGGTTTCCTAATTTGGTGGCTCTGATGAACTTACCGAAATGCAGAGAATGCTCGTGCGCAACTTCTTTGAATATCTGGCCATCCGCATACTAGCTGACGGCTTGGAGGACTTGCAAGTTATCCTCACCATGAACAATATCAGATTTTCACATCTGGAGGTAACAATTGATGCTATAAGCCAATCATATACTGTTTCTTTGGAAAATCTCACCGCATTTATCAAGATGAATACAACTCTCTCTCTCTCTCTCTCTCTCTCTCTCTGTGACACAGTGATCCTCACTCCGCAGACCTGTTGCTTAGAGCTGCTAACTATGCTGAAATATGTAGATTCGAACATGCTAACAGAATTGCAACAATATTGATGGTTATGATATTGTTCTGAAGAGCTCATGGTTATTATGATTGTCTTCAGGTGGAGAAATTGGGTAGAGAGAGGTTTTTCTTCCTCAGAGAGTCATTCCCATTTGACGAAAGAAGCTTTGGGAAGTTGCGGGACACAATCACCACAAAGAAGCCAATGGTGGTCTCAAGACCAATTTCTTATGTCTTCAACTTGAACCCTCCGTCACACATTCAATTCGGTGATTACGTCACAGGACTTCACCAACTTCTTGATGTTCAGAAATGAGACTTCAGGAAACTTCTTGATGTTCGCGAAATATTATTGTGGATAGAACTTGTGTTTGTATACAGTGGATTAAAATATCTTTTGGCATTTTCAATTAGGATGTTATCATCGTCGGTATTTATAACTGGAAGGTATTTAGAGGGAGGGAAAAAAAGAAGAAGGAAATACAGTGAGTAAAGCTTGTGGTGGATAAAACATGATGTGCACGGGTTTTATGTATAATTTTTATTGGAAATTTCCCTCCCTCAAGTATTTGCATTTGAAAAAAAAAAAAACAAAAGAAAAGAGAGATCAAAGAAACAGATAATCTATTGTTGTATTTGATCAGCCATACTATAGATAGGTAAATTTGGCTAAAGCCGAAAGGCATTTTATGCACAAAAAGTAATATCATGTGCGTGCTGTCAATTTTACAACCTTTTCTCAGGAAAAAAAAAAAAACCGTACCTCAAGCGTTTTCCAGTTCTGCGTGTATTTTAATTTTACTAATTGTACTCGTATGAAAAATAATAATTAAACAATTTTAATTTTCGTGGTAATAGACTTTAAATAGTTTGATTTCTAAAAACTCTATTATCAAAAAAAGAAAAAAGATCTCAACTCAATTTTTGAAAGTTTATCCAATGAAGATTTGGTGGGTGGATTAGCTTGATTTGGTATCCGAAGTAGATAAATATCTTGATCCATTTTTTATTTTTCTTACTTTAGCAAAAAAAAAAAAAAAAAAAAATATTTTCAAGCAGGACACGTGTGCGGTGCGGGGCTCAAGAGATGGTAAGGGAGTTTACATATTTTTTTAAGTGGGGTCTCTTTTCTCCCATCCATTTTCCGGAAGAACTCCACAAAATATCGAGCTCTCCCTGCAAGACTGCAAGTCTTCGATCGAGGCTACGATTTTAATTCCGTAAACTAAAAAGAACAAAATAAAAAAAAAAAATCGGGAGACTTGGATGAAGTTCTAAGCTGAGGCTACAACAACAAACAAGATCGTTTCTTTCCCAACATAGAAGGAAAAAGAAAAAGAAAATAATTGGTATTTATCCAGTAACAACAACAAATCCCAGATTCCATGTCGCCGAAGCTTCTAGATTCACGGCACTCCATAGATTCCTGCGCCTTCCAGCTCCACTCATGGAGGCCCTTCCAACAACATTCTACTCCTCCGACCAAAACCCTAGACGCCGCCAACAATCCTCGGCACTACCGCTCCAATGGCGGAGCCCACGCGATCACGAAGCGCCCCTGCCTCTCGGACCGCGCCACGTCCTTCCCGATCGACGCAATCGATATGTCGCGGCTCAGCCTCGTCGACGACGACACGGCCAGGCCCCACCACCACCAGTACAGGGGGAGCCTCCGGCTGCTCGCGAGGAAGCGCCGCCGGCGGGGCTCCAGGTCGGTGTCCGGTCGGAGCAGCGATCGCAGCGGCACGCGGCGGTGCTGCTCCGTCGGGGCGTCGGCGGCGTACGGCACATGCTCAGATTTCCCGGTGGCGGTGGGAACGGACTCGAGCGGGGAGCTGTTCTTGAACACCGGCGACGCCAATTGGTCGTCGGACGTGAGCGAGGCGCGGAATTCGAGGAGGGAGAGGGACGGAGCAGGTGGAGGGAGTGGCGAGAAGGAGAGTTTCGGTGGTGTGATAGGGGGTTTTGACTCGCAAGGGGCTGAGTCGGGGTATGGGAGTGAACCGGGTTATCGCGGCGACGCGGAGTTCGGGTACGGCGATGAGCACGACGAGGAAGAAGACGATGCTCGCTTGTTGTTTTGGGGCAACAGATTTGAAGGTACGAGTTTTCTATGAAATTAAAACTAATAATAACAAAAAGAATTTGTTCTTTAAATCTCTGTATGTACAATCAGGGTTCTTGGAAAGTTCTAACCTTTATCGGAAAAGTTTTCTATTTTTTATGGCACCACCATACTCTTGTTGGCTTGTTCTGGTTTTTAATGCTATTGAAGTGTAGATTGCTTTTTTTTTTTTCTTTTTCTTTTTCTGTATATAATGAGTTTGAGTTGAGATTTGCCATAAATGTTAGTTCTATATTGCTCAACCTCTTTGTTGCTCGGTTAATTTTTTATTTTTTTTTAGAACTTAATATATTGCTAAACTAGAAATTCATTTCGGACAGTGGATAACCGGAATAATTTGTGGCAAAATAATAGATGCCAAGAAGATTGTTCGTTGGCTAGCAACCATTTTCTTTTCTTTTCTTTTCTTTTCTTTTCTTTTTAGAAAGGGAAACTTGTATTCAAATAAAAACAGATAACAACCACTATTTTGCCGGTTGAGGGATAAGAAAATTGAAAGAGAAGAAAAGAAATAACAAATAGAGTATCTCATCTTCTTTTCTAAGCAAACTTCATTTTGTTTATTCCTTTATGAGAACGTTGGCTAGTCGTGCAAATATTTCTTTGGTCTGATGGTGTTTTTCCTTTCTTTTACCAGACACCGATTCGATGACGGAGATCGTGGGGGAGAACACATTCTCAGATCAAAAAGTCCATCACAGATGCCGGCGAAAGAAACACGATTGTAGAATGGTCGACTCGGTGAGGTAAAAGATTTGTTGAAGGATATAAAACTTCTCTTTACTTTATATCCACACAATTGAGAAGCTTTTCTTTGCCTCCTACAATTAATTGCCTCTGGTGCTTCACAAGATACCGCAACACGTTTTCAAGTTTTAAGTTGTTGTATGTACAGCGAGTTTTGTTTTGTTTTTTGTTTTTTTTGTTTTTAAATTGTTTTTACCCGTACTTTTTGAGAGAGGAAGAAGTCAATGCTTAGACGTTATTTATATCCGCAGTGGGGCTCGTTGGATAACTAATATCCCCGGTCTATGATGTATCAATGGAAATGGTTAAATTTTGAATGTGAACATTTATTGCTTCTTTCTTTTTCTTCCAGTTTTGCTGAATTCATATTTTACTCTTTCTATGTAACGCTCTTACGAGCAAGCAGTTAAAAACCACGCCTGCTCGAGAGAAATGTTAACTGAAATTAAAATATTACTGCTTAATAGAGAAATAATATCTATCACAAATACAATCTTCTAACATAATTCTTAATTTACAAATTTTATTTTTTAAGATCTCCTAACTTATCATGGGACCTTGAACTATTATTGTTTAGTCAATTAGAATTTCTATTTTAGTACTTACTTACATCACGAGAACTATATGAGCGCATATAGTAAACTATAAATAATTTCTACTTTCAAATAGTTATCTCAAACATTTAGGGTCTTATTGTATAATATTAATATTGTGTTATTAGAATCTCTTTCATATAGCTCCTGTTATGGAATCTCTTATTCCTCTAGGATTTGACTTTTTATCGTATTTCAATCAGTTCATAATAGACACAAGATTCACATCATACTCAGAAATATTTTTCAAATCTCAATGAAAATATGTTAACAATAACATATATAAATTGAAAATATACTTGTTTAAGTGATGTAGTGAAAAGTCTACCTACCTTAGGAAGATAAATATAACTTTTCTCTATTTTTTTTCTTTCCGTTCTCTCTCTAGTAACAAAACTCTCTCGCATTCTTTTTCCTAGTCTCTAAAGTAGTAACAAAACTCTTCTAACATATTTATATATGTAACCAATCCTTTATATCAAAGCAATCTGCGGCAGCAAGACATTAGGTTCCATGTGGCCACTCACTGGTTAATCCTTAGCTAACATTCATCAAGCCTAGCAAGCATGAGTTGGCAGTTTCTTAGGCCATATCACCAAGGCTACAACTTAAGTCTTCATGTGGCTTTACATGGCCTTGGTAATTCACGTAAGGTCCAACCATTTACTTTAAACTCTCCAACTAGCACACTTAAAAATGATAGTGGTGACACCTAAATGACATTTATCTTGATAATAATACAAAACAAATTAAATTGTATTATTTTTCTTAACTAATCTAGTTAATGTGAACACATATTGTTTCTTTCTTTTTCTTCCAGTTTTGCTGAATTCATATTTTACTCTTTCTATTTGTCTAAACCCTTGAACTACTTCTATGCGAACTTGTTTTGAGCAATGGGGTTTTCTCCTTTGTGCACAGACCCCCTTCTGTGAACCCCCCTGCCGTAATTCATGAGTATCAAAGCAGATACATGAATTTGTGATTAGTTAAAAAAGAATGTTGATGATCACAAGTGGGTATATCTATTGCTCAAGTGTAAAAATCTACATTATATTGGAGAACTAGAAAAGACTGGCACTTCTATTGAGCTCTTGCTTTATTGGAGGGATAGATACAATACATGGTTCTTTTGAATCTGATCGAGCACGTGTGTCGAGGGATGGGAAGGGTAGTGCTCATGTTTCATAGTGAGCTTGCATGACATGACACTAGCACAATTCTTGTACGTAGCTTGGACATATATATATATATCAACTCTATTTTTCTTTATTTAATTTGAATTGTGTCATAGCAAAATTGAACTCCTAGCATGAAAAAAGGTCTAACTCACGGACTCGATAGGTGAAAGTTCGAGATGGCATAGAGATGGCCCAATCTGGCCCTAAAGCTTGAAAGACACGGTTGATATTGTCCATTATAAGGTATTTTTAAAAAAATCTTAAAAAGATGGTGTTTAGGTCTAGCCCGATTTAAATAAATTTTTAAGTTCGAAATCTTAACCCGGTCTGAGTAGTGGGTCTCAGACTAGTTCGTTTGACCCATCCTAAACGTAGCTCTACGCACGATATATACACAAGCTCAAAATGTCTTTGACCATGTGTTGGACCAGGCCTAAGTGTTCGAGTCTCAAGTGTCCCTTTAAAGAAGTTCAAGTCTCGTTTCTAATGGTTCAGCTGCAGTTTTTTTTCTCACAATTTGAATTTTAATTTAATTTAAACCATCTGATTGGAACTTATAACCGAAATGGGTACTTAGAGTAACACAAGTACGACAAGAAGTTTTAATGAATTGAACACAACATCAAATGCAGATAAATTAGAGGAACATCATTCTGTAAAAATAATTTATATGTAAGAAATCTTTATTTACGTGAATTTTTTTGTTACCGGTCGAAAAAAGAAAATTTACGTGAAATTTTTTTTATTAATTATAAATGAAATATTTACACGATAAATTACTATTTATTTTAAATAATTTTAAAATATACTATTTATTTAATTTAGTTTATAAATCTGCTAGTTATTAAGTTCTCCTTTTCCCTTCATATTTTTTACACGATTGTCGCCCAAACTTCTCAAAGACCTTCAATTAATATCATTGTTAATCTTTTGACCGTAGTATTATTGGTTATTTAATTTTATCAATTTTAACTCTAATTTATTATTAATACAAAATTAATTTTTTATTATTTTGATAAAACATAATTAGAGACCCTAATCCCAATCCAAAAAGGACACCTTATTATACATATACTAAAGGAAAGGAAGGATTTCGCTGTTCACGCTACAGTATACTGAACAATGTCTTTTCTTTTTTGCCCCTACATATTTCTTCAGTTGATTTTTTATTTCCGTTACGTCCTTTTCAATGTAAAGTTACTATATCTCTCTTTAGTTCAATTTCATTTGTTTTGGTTTATTTTGACCGTTTTGGTCATTTGCACTCAGATTGTGTGTTTTAATTTTTTTCTTTTCGTTTGCTACCTTCTACGACCTTCTAGATCTGTATTTTTTTTGTTCGTTTCTGGAGTAACTTTTCTCTCTTCCGTTTGCTTCCTTCTGCAACCTGTTGGTCACCGAATCGAATTCGGATGCAGAAGCGTGGCGGGGAGGCAGATCATGTATAACAAAAAATTTTCATAAAACCTTTGAGATACTCTATAGATTATATTAATTTATGCACGAATAAATTAATCTCATTAATTCATTTATTAAGAACTCAATTAGAAAAAATACCTGGAGGCCGACTCGGTTGATAACTTGAGTTATTTGACCTCGAACAATCCTTGCTCCAAAGCTTTGTGTTTAGAAAACCAATGTCTTCCACGTCAATTCCTAGAATCCACGAAGACGTGTGTGTGGGCACACATGAGACAAAACGGGTTACAATAAACACTCGAATTTTCACAAACACTAACGCATGCACGATGTGGAATTTTTTAGAGGAAAAATTTTTCCTTCTCTCTATAAGGGAAATTCGGCCAGCCCCCTTCAAGTTAGGTTAAAAAATTGTCTCATGCAATTTTTCATCATATCTTATTTATAGAGTAGAAGTCAAACTTCTAGAAGGAATCAAATCTCTATCTCCTATTTGAATTTCGAACAAAAATTCTCCTCTCTCTTATCTCCTTATGGCCGGCCAACCCTAGGGTTTCCTATACCTATGTGTGGCGCCAATTGCAGATAGGGAAGGAAGAGAAAATCATCATTTATCCTGTAGTCCAATTTTGATTCAAATTCAAATTCGAATTTAAGTCAAATTTAAATTAATTTGAATTCTAAATTGAACAACTTATCAAATAAGTTTAAAAGGATAAATTTAAATTATATTCATGATT
>NW_010365473.1:53648-94084 GCF_000414095.1 Morus notabilis
AATTATTTATCTACTTCTTTCTCAAGAAGGAATGGATTCCATTTCGTATAATAACATTCCCGGCTACATACTTCATCATGTCTCCAAAATACAAGGAATAGGATTCAGGATCTCATAATTCGTACCGAGTAAATCAAAAGACACAAATCTATAAATAGGAGTCTGCTAAGAACTCAGGATTAAGATCATTCTCTATATGACCATCGGTAGACTTAATTAGAATTTCTATACTTAACGGAAATGATTAGAAATTCATATTGTGTCTGTGTCCTTGTTCCACATAATCTCATTATTCGAAATACACTCATTCAATATCTCACTATATTAACAGTGCGGATAACACCGTTCTATTCTAAATGAGAATGACATGTATTAATAATGTTTTAATTAAAGATTCCAAACTTTAATTAAATTCATTATGAACATTGCTTTTTGATTATTATCCTTAAACATTATCATCTCGTATATAACACTTATATACAATGTTTAAGGTTACATAAATAATCACAGAATTTTCATTGATATTCATAAAATATTCACAAATATATACACATAAAATGATGAATAAACTCTTTTATTAAATAAATAATAAATATCCTATTACATCTTATGCTTCTAGGACACCATTCCCAACACAACCTTCTACATCTTTTTTTTTTTCATTTCTAGACCAGATTTCTTTGCTTATGATCTTCTTTCTTTTTGCGTATATTTTTTTGGCTGTTTTATGTTTTATTTTTCTACTTTCCTTTGGTTGTATATGCATGGTCGTTTTCTCTTTCCTTGCGCCGTTTGTTCTCTTCGTCTTCGGTTTTGTTGATTTTTTTTTGTTTAGATTTCATGAATTTGGTCGTTTGTTCCAGATCTATGTTTTTATCCACTTTATTTTTCCGCTATTTGGTCGTTTACTTTAGATCTATGTTTTTACACCTTATTATCTTCCTCTGTTTGTTTTAGATTTGTTGGTTTTCTGGGTTTCGATTTTCCGTTCAGTTTTGCAGTCATTTTTCCCATTTTTCCTTTTATGATTTCTGTGGGTATTTTGGGGTTTGTTGTTTTGTTTATGGTTTCTCATTTATTTGTTTTTTGGCCGGTATATTTGCAAAAAAAATTTCCCTTTGTTGTTTTTTTCATAATTTTAAAATTTTTTTCCCCTGTTATTTATTTTTTCGTCCCTGTTTTTGTTTACTATATTTTGATTTTTTCATATTTTTTTAAATAGCATTTCTGAGTTTGGGTAAATCTCTATATTTATTATGATCTAAATGCATTAATATTTATGTTAATCCTTTACTCTGACATGTGCAATTTTTATCTTTTGGTTTTGTATAATACGTATCTAAAATGTAACTGTATGTTATTTACTGGTTACGTTTTGCGGTGGTCTTCATGCTATGTGACGGCTGTCGTTAATTAATCATTACTTCTATTGTTCTCTGTTTGCAGGAATTGGTACCCGAGATTGAGCAAAACATTGGTAACTTTCTGTATATATAATGTATGTTATTTTATTGCTATAATTTTATACTCTCTCTTTGTCTTTATTTTTCAGATAATATTATCTATTCTGTTCTATTCTCTCTGCTTTCTCACCGTTTAAAGACCTTAATGATACTAGCCATTTGTTACTAACCTTACCGCCTCTTTTATATTCCCTTGCTCAATTTCTGCTGCTCAGTAATTTTGGTTGCTTTCTTTGATCTATCCTTTTACCCGTGGTTCGTTGACTCTGGTATTCAATTTTTTATTTACTTTGGTTGAAATGTTTTAGAATATTGATTTATAATGTTATGTTTGTTTGTTATATGAAATATTTTATGTTCTAATTTATCTATTTATTTTAATGTGTTTTTTTATGAATTTAAATTCCTTCTGCGTTAATTGATACAACACTATGTTTTATGTCATTCATTTATTTAAGTATGTATTCATGCTTATGTTGATATTTGTTTATTGTCTCTTTCTACTCTTAATGTTTCTTATTTAAATCCTGTATAATGTTGTTAGGTCCGCAGAGGTTAGGTTTTTATTATAGTGTTTGCCTTTCTATATAAAAAAATATATTTTGTCATCTTAACAAGTTTTAATTTTTTTTTTTGGTTATGATGTTGTTATATCTATTTTGTTGTTAACATGTGCGGGGTAGTTGTTATTACAGATTTAGCTATCATTGATGTTATCCTTATTATTCTAGATTTATGGCATAAATTCTTTAATAATATAGTTGCTAGCCATGTATGTTGCTAGATCATTTTTTAATTACTTATGGTATATGTTTTTGACAATAAATGATTATAACCTGAGGCAAATATTTATATACAAGCTTAAGTTTTTTCAAATGTTTTTTGATTTTTTTATGTTCTGTACTTAATTTATAGTATAGTATGAAACATCTATTTTTCCTGTATAGAAATTTGATGTATATATGAGATATGTTAGTGTAACTAAGTATATTGCAGAAATTATTTTATTTCTATACTAAATTTTCTTACTTATGGCATAAATTCTTTAATAATATAGATGTCAGCCATGTATATTGCTAGATCTTTTTTCAATTACTTATGGTATATGTTATTGACAATAAATGATTATAACCTGAACTAAATATTTATATATAATCTTAAGTTTTTCAAATGTTTCTTGATTTATTTTTGATCTCTACTCATTTTATAGTGTAATATGAAGCATTTATTTTTCCTGTACACAGATTTAGGAGACATTTGGTTCATAGATTAGAATCATGAGATTAAAATCATTTTCGATTTACGTGTATTTTTTGTGAGAGAAAATACTGTAGCGAACCACGAACCATGATTCGAATCGGGGTACGAATCTCCCAATCAAACAACTCCTTAATGTATATATATGATATGTTAGTACAACTAAGTATGTTGCAGAAATTTTTTTCCTCCTTTTCATTTATAAAACCGGTTATGTCTATGACTCTATTTTGCACATTCCCGGTTGTTTTCTCTGCACTTTACTATTTTTCTTCTCCACTGTACTCTCGGTCATTTACTGCTATTCTGATTTGATTAACTGACATTTGATATTTACATAGTGTTCTGAGTCTTATAAAAATATAATGCCTTCTTTTATCAAAAATTCAGTTTCTTATATCCAAACATTTTATTCTTTTCCGGTTATGATGATGTTATATTTCATTTGTTGTTAACATGTGCTGGGTAATTGTTATTACATATATGGCTGTCATTGATGTTGTCCTTATTATTTTGGACTTATGCCAATATATTTTAATTCGTCTTTCATTTTAGTTTTACTGTAACTTTGTATTTATAAAAACCGGTTCTGTCCATGACTCTATTTTGCACATTCCCGTTTGTTTCCTTTGCACTTTACTCTTTTTCTTCTCCACTGTACTCTCGGTCATTTACTGCTATTCTAATTTGATTAACTGACATTTGATATTTACACAATGTTCTAAGTCTTATTAAAATATAATGCATTCCTTAAAAATTCGGTTTCTTATATCCAAACATTTTATTCTCTTCTGGTTATGATGATGTTATATTTCATTTGTTGTTAACATGTGCCGGGTAATTGTTATTACAAATATGGGTATCATTGATGTTACCCTTATTATTTTGGACTTATGCCAATATATTTTAATTCGTCTTTCATTTTAGTTTTACTGTAACTTTGTATGTTATGGTTTTTACTTATTTCTTTCTGCTTTTTTTTTCAGTGAACAGTTAAATCTTTCCTTTCCTTTAGTATATGTATAATAATGTATATTTCTATTCTAAACTATACTAATTTTTCTTACTTATGGCATAAACTCCTTAATAATATAGCTGGTAGCCATGTATATTGTCAGATTTTGTTTCAAGTACTTATGGTATATATTCTTCACAATAAATGAATATAACCTTAACTAAATATTTATATACAACATTATTTGTTTTAGATGTTTTTTTATTTTTTAATTTTCTGCAATTACTTTATAATGTAATAAAAAACATATCTTTTTTCTGTAGATAGATTTAATATTTTATTTCTATACTAATTTTTCTTACTTATGGCATAAATTCCTTAATAATATAGATGGCAGCCGTGTATATTGCTCGATTTTTTTTCAATTACTCATGGTATATGTTCTTGACAATAAATGATTATAACCTGAACCAAATATTTATATATAATCTTATGTTTTTTCAAATGTCTCTTGCTGATTGCTCTCATCACTTGATTAACCAATATTAATTTATATTCTCTGAAAACTGCTGCTCTATTCTTATGTGTGAGGCTTTTATAGGATATGTACTTTTACAAATTGTTTTCCTCCTTTTCATTTATAAAAAGTGGTTATGTCTATGACTCTATTTTGTACTTTCCTGTTTGTTTTTCCTGTGCTTTACTCTATTTTTCTCCAGTCAACCCTCGATCATTTACTGTTATTCTTATTTGATTGACTGACATTTAATATTTACATAGTGTTCTAAGTCTTACTACAATTTAATACCTTCCTTTATCAAAAAAATTAGTTTTTTATATTCAAAAATTTTATTCTCTTACGGTTATAATGTTGTTATATTTCTTTTGTTGTTAACATGTGCCGGGAATTAAGCCACAACTTTGTGTGAGGAAACATTACAAGGCGGAATCTAAAATTTTCTCACGGGGGCATGAAATAACTCAAAAGTTCAAATTTAGGATATAATTGAAACTTAAGTTTGTATATCGTTTTTTACTTATTTCCTTCTGCTTTTTGTTTTTTTTTTTTCAGGAAATAGTGAAATATTTCCTTCCCTTCAATACATGTATAATAATGTATATTGCTATTCTAAACTATATTAATTTTTCTTACTTATGGCATAAACTCCTTAATAATATATTTATTAGCCATGTATATTGTCAGATTTTGTTTCAATTACTCACGTTATATATTCTTGACATGTATATTCTAACATAAATATATCCTTAAGATTATACATGTTTGTTTGCACTTTCCCATTCTGGAAACTCCGTTTTTTTTTATTTTACACTTTTTTTACTCCTCTATTTTTTTTCTTCTTCTCAGATTTTGTTTCAATTGCTCCATTCTTACAAATTTTGCCAGATTTAATGTTTGTGTGTGAAATGTTAGTGCAACTAAGTATATTCTAAATTACATTTGCTTTATTTTCTTTCTTATATTTTGTTTTTTATATACTATACTCATTATGTGGTAATAAATTATTTCCCCATTGTGCCAATTTTGAGCATATTTGGTCATTTCTTATCTCCAAAATGTACTGCGACGCTTGAATATCAATCATTTCCTACTATATCTTCATAGCACAACATCATTTCTATATATATTTTGATTTAGTTAGCTGATATTTGCTATTTACACAACATTCCAGGTATTATTAAAGTTTTATGTCATTCTTATTTCAATATTTATTTGTGATATTAGATATGAGTGCTGTTGGTAACACTATATCTATATACTTTGTCTATAATAAAATATGATGTTTTTGCTTTGTAATACATTATTGTAGGACATTACATGTTTATAAACTATTATTTTCTTCTCATATTTCATTTATGGTATTATTATTACAAAATATTGCCAATATGGTTGATTATCTGTAAAGAACAAAAACTTTATATCAAGTAAAGAAGTTAAAATATTCATATATTTTTACATTTATTTAATATAAAGATTTATTTATTCTTATTAAATTTGTTTTAATTTACTATATTTGACATTGTACATATATCATTTTTACTTCTGAAATTATATATTTAGTGTATATATTTTTATATTGTTTTATGTCATAATCATTTTATTATATTCATTCATTGAATAAAGAATTCTCATAAATATTTATTTATCATATTATGTACGTTTAATTTATCTTATTTGTTATATAAAATTGTTTACTCTGTTTTGTCTAACATAGTAACCATATTTCTTCGTATTCCATAATTTTTTCTAACATAAATATAAATTTTACAAAATAATTTATTAAAATATGTTATATTGTAATACATAGATGGAGCCGGAAAAAAAATTAAAAAAAGCCCATAAAATCAAACTACTGCGTGCGTCGTATAATCTCACATATGGATGAGGATTCAACAGTTGTAAATACTGATTACTTAAGTAAATCAACTTCCGGTACAAGAGATTCATTCACACTGATCCCTCGATCCAGAGTTGATGTGATGCAACATATGTCCCAAACTGAAAGCAGACCTATGCAACATATGTCTAAAATTGAAAGCAGATCAATGCAACATATGTCTGAAACTGAAAGCAGATCTTCTGAACTAGCTGTTCCATCAGTGTTTGAAAACAACACACAAAATTATAATTTTCTTATTTATACTAAATATAAAATTTTTACAAGAAAAAAATAATTATTTATATAATAGTCTCATAAACTGATTTTTTTTTATTAGGTGACACTAATATGTACATCGACTTTGGAAACTGTTCTTATACCTGCCATTATTGTAGTGCTCTTTTTTGGCTTAATAAACAAATTAAAAAAAGTAATCCTCCTAAATTCAATATTTGTTGTAGAGAAGGAAAAATTAGAATACCTTTTATCAAACTTATTCCCTCTACACTATATAACCTACTGGATTATTATGGAGGATCATTAAGTACACATTTTCAAAAAAATATTAGAATTTATAATGCCATGTTTGCATTTACATCATTTGGGAGTAACATAGAAAATTTTTCAAAAAACTCTATCGGTCCTTATATTTTTAAAATAAGTGGACAAATACATCACCTGATAGGATCTCTTCTTCCAATTGATAATAATCCTCCTAGATTTACACAACTATATATATATATATATATATATGATACGGAAAATGAAATTAAAAACTGAATAGCTTCATTCTCATTTGAAAATGAATAAAAAAATATAATAAAATTAATAATAGAACATTTAATTACAATGTTAGATAATACAAATAAATTAGTAAAGATTTTTTGAATGAGAAGAGATAGATATAGTAAACTACCATCTATGAAATTAATACTTATAAATCGAAGAAATACAGATAATAATCAATATGAATTACCAACTTCAAATGATATAGGTTGTTTAATAGTTGGAGATATTGGTGAAGACGAACAAGGAAGAGATATTATAATTGAAGATAGAACAAATTCTTTACAAAGAATTACAAAATTACATCCATCTTATATGTCTTTTCAATATCCATTATTGTTTCCTTATGGAGAAGATTGTTATCCTATTTAGAAGTGGAAGATTATTACAACAATATGTAGTTGATGCATATGCCTGTGTAGAAGAAGATAGATTTGATTATGTTAGAAAAAATCAAAAAAAATTGAGATCTGAATTTTATCAAGGAATTTAATATGCTATTACAAAAGGAGATACAAATGTACAGGCAGTAGGTAAAAGAATTATTTTTCCTTCCAGTCATATTGGTAGTCCCAGATACATGATTCAAAACTATCATGATGCAATGGCAATTTGTACATACTATGAAAATCCTGATTTGTTTATAACATTTACATGTAATCTAAAATGGCCTGAAATTACTAGAGCTTTAATAAAAATACCTGGTTCTAAACCTGCAGATAGATATGATATTATTATAAGGCTTTTTAAAATGAAATTAGAACATTTTTTATCAACGGTAAAAAATAAAAATATCTTTGGAACAATTGTAGCAGGTTAGTACATTTTTTTCTAGATTCATGTTCTTTTATCTAAAAATATTAAATAATATTATTTAATGCCTATACTAAATATATCTAAAATAAATTTTTGTTTAAATTTTGTAGATTTGTACGTAGTAGAATTTCAGAAACGAGGTTTGCCATACTGTCATTTCCTGTTTGGTTACGTACTGATGACAAATTACATGATCCATCAAAAATTGATAAATTTATTTCCGCCGAAATTCCTGACCCTAAAAAAAAACAAATTAAAATACAATGTTGTAGCTGAATTTATGATGCATGGACCATGTAGAATAGCAAAACTAGCTGCTCAATGCATGAAAAATTCAGAATGTTCCAAAAAATTTCCGAAACAAATAAAAAATGAAACATATTGATGCGAATTATTTTTTGTATATAATAAATTTCCGCAAGCGTACGGTGTCAAGTTTTGAGTATAAGGTGAGTGAGTATCGTCTCCACAGGGATTGGGTTTAGAATTGCCATTAAGTACCGCAATTATTGTAACTTAACTTTATCTAGGCAACCTAATAAAATGACAATTAAGAAAATAAAACAAAATAAATATGAAAATAAGAAAATAAAGTATCTATACACAAATGGTCTAGGGACTTGATTTCGCTTTATTATTCCTGTGTTCATCCTATTATGTAATCGCTAATCAATTCCATTCAATTCATTAATCGAGGCTCTAATGTCATCTCGCAACCTCTCCCGAGTGCCTCATAAGAAATTGTATTTAAATACCAAAAACAATATCCCTATTCAAAATGAACATTTAAACACAAATTAAGCTTTGCCTTTAGAATTAGAAAATAGGAATATTGATCGCCTCCTAGCCTCACAACGACCTAAATCCTAATTTGATTATCTAAGCGTTGATCTCCTCCCGGTCTCACAACAACCTCGACTATGCTTCTCAAATCTAGATAAAGAATTCAATCTCTCCCGAGCATCAAATTTGCAATCTAAAAATCATCTAACTCATTGGCCAAATAAATTAAAAGCATTAAGCATAGAGAAACATAAATGAATTGAAAATGAAATTAAATTAACAATCAACAAAATATTCAAAACATAGTTCAAATAAAACTACATAAAGTCCTAGATTTAATGTCTAGCTCAACATGGAAAAATAGATGAAAAAAGATAAAACCCAATATCCATTGAAAAGCTTCCAAAGACCTCCAAGATGAAGGATTTCGGCCTCCTTTTGATGTTTTCTTCAGATTTCCGGGCCCCCCTTCCAAATGGCATCTCTTTCCTTTTATACTACAACATTTCAGAGCTAGGGATTCAGTCGCGCGCTGCAGCTCGCGTGAAAACGCGATGTGGCGCGCATTTTTGGAAGAGCGATTTTGCTCGCAGGGGGCTGAGACGCGCTGCAGCGCCTTTGGGTGAGCTGCAGCGTGTAGGACACATTCCTGGGCCCTTTTGGCGCGCTGCAGCGCCCCTTGGGCACGCTGCAGCGCGTGTCCAGCCTCTGGGCATGTTTTGGGCGCACTGCAGCCCCTCTGGTGCGCTGCAGCGCGCATTTTTAGAGCTGGGCACGTTTTAGTGCGCTGCAGCCCACTTTGGTGCGCTGCAGCCTGCGCTTCCCTTGCTCTCTGGACTTCTTTGTATTCCTTTGCGCGTTGTAGCCTAAAAGGGTGCGCTGCAGCCCGCTTCCTTGCATTCCAAGCCTCCTCTTGGCATTGATTCACAAGTTGGGTAAATATTCTTCTTTTCTTCATGCAAAATCATCCGAGTTCGCATTTATTTATAATTCCTATAAAAGCAAACAAAAGACATTAAACTAACAAAAATGCTTAAAAACTTACAAATATTCAAGCTTAAAAGTACTTGATTTGTTGGTAAAAATACCCGTCATCACATATATCGAAGAAAATGGATTTGTACAAATTTTTATGTTGAAAACCATTCAACATCTATCAATACATTTACCAAAAATACAAAACATAACATTCATGTCAAACCAACATCTTATTGATATAATGAAACAACCAAATATTCATAAAACTACTATGACAGAATGGATGGAAATAAACAAAAGTGATATCAATGCTAGAAATCTAACTTATAATGAATTTCTAACTAAATATGTTTAGAATAGTAGGTATAAATATTGGTCTCCTAAACAAATATGACATACAATAGGCCGATCATATTATATTCATCCAAACTTTGGAGAATTGTATTATTTAAAATTATTACTAAATCATCGAAAAGGAATAACAAGCTATGAAACTGTTTGAACTATTGATAACATAACACATAGAACATATCAGGTTGCATGTTATGCATTAAGTTTATTAGGAGATGATAGAGAATGGGAACAATCTATATTAGAGGCATCTTTTTGGTATACATCGTTACAATTACGACATCTATTTGTTATTATATTGTTATTTTGCAATGTAAATAACCCATTGAAATTACTTCAAAAAAATTAGAAACTTATGACTGATGATATCTTACATAAAATTAAAATTTTTTTTAACAACCCATATTTTGAAATACTTGAAAATGAATTATATAACTTTATATTATATGAACTAGAAAAATTATTAAATCTAAATTCATCAAAGCTCAGTTTAATCTACCACTTCCTACTGGTTCACTAATAAATGATTTAAACAATAAACTTTTAAGAGAGGAACTTAATTATGACATAAATAAATTAAAAATAAAAAACTCTTTATTAGTACATAATTTAAACAATGAACAACGTGTTATTTACTAAAAAATTTTAGATTCTGTTATTGATAAACAGAACAATTTATTTTTTATTTATGGCCATGGAGGAACTGAAAAAACATATTTGTGGAATACAATTATAACAAAGATTAGATCCAATAATGAAATAATTCTTGCTGTCGCATCTTCAGGAATAGCATCATTATTATTGCCTAAAGGAAGAACTGCACATTCTAGATTTTGAATACCACTGTCAATAGATAAATTTTTAACATGTCATATAAAAAAGGGAACTCAATTAGCACATTTAATTGAAAAAACATCATTAATTTTATGAGATGAAGCACCTATGACTAATAAATATTATTTTGAAGCACTAGATAAAACAATCCAGGATTTACGAAACAATTTTGATCAACCATTTGGTGGAATGACAGTTATTTTAGGAGGTGATTTTTGACAAATCTTACCTGTTTTACCTACAGGAACAAAAGAACACATAATAGATGCATGCATAAATTTTACATAATATCACATAAATAAATACATTAAAAATATATACTATACTATATTCTTTGTAATATTAAAATTTTTTTAGTACAAAATTTTTAACCATGAATTCAATAGAAAATTTTATTATTATAACAAAATCTTATTTGCTTCTTTCAGGACTTACACAAAATGACAACACCGATTCGTGCACTAAAGCCAAATGAAGTGTATGAAACAATAAAAGCACAAGTATGCAGAATATGGACAAACAACGATTTTGTCACAGGACGTCTGATAAGCCTTGACTGTATCCTGGTTGATGAAGAGGTACTAAAATTTTAAGATATTATATTACATATTATTTTATATAATATTTATTAATATTGAATAACTATTTATCTTCATTATTTATTTACAGCGTGAGGCAATACAGGGAACGATTCGAGCACGTGATTCGGACTTCATTTCTCAAAAAATTGAACAAGGCAATATATACAATATTAGTAATTTTTATGTTACTGAAAGTAAATCAACATTCAAAGTCGTTCCACACAGTGCTATGATCCAATTTGCACGAGCAACATCCTTTACTCCTATTATGGACAATGTACCATATATCCTATTTCACAAATTCTACTTCATAGAATTTGATCAGCTATATCAAAGAATAAATAATACTGAGATATTAATAGGTAATACATGTTAACTTATTTTAGTATTATTATAATTATTTCTTGAATATTTATTTACAAAATTTTCCTGTTTATATATAATATTAGATGTTACTGGAGTATTAACAAGTGTCCAAGCAATTGAGCATACAAATGTCAACAATAGACCAACAACACGGCGATCTATAATGATACAAAATATCAGGTATAGTAAATTTATGCCTTTTTTATCGCATTTATTATTCATTAAAACTATTTAATGTAAATACAATATTTTTTCACTTTTTTGAATCAATTTTATTAATCATTTTTATGGATTACATTTTTTCAACAGAAATGAACAACTACAAGTAAGCCTATGGGAACATAAAGTTGATCAATTGATGAGAATGTTCTTAAAACACTTCAAGCACCAGTTGTGGCAGTTTTCTCAGCAATGTTGGTGAAACAATATCTAGGTATTTTTAACATTGCTTTATTATAATAATTTTATACACATAGGTAAAAACTATAGCATACATTTATTTATTACTCTGTTATATTTTTAGGTAACTCATATGTTTCAAGTACATCAACAACAATTTTCTATATTGACCCAAATATTTCAAAAATAACAACGTTAAAGACAAGGTATATATATATATATACATATATAATATTTTAAAATAAATTTATCATATTGATATTTCAAAAATAACAACGTTAAAGACAAGGTATATATATATATATATACATATATAATATTTTAAAATAAATTTATCATATTACATATTTACAAATTTTATTTATATTTTCCTTAACTTATTTGTATTTTTATATATACAGATTTTCCCATAAAGTCAACAAATTGAATTCCTACCACCGCCAAAAACACCAATCCAAACAATTAAAAAACAAATATCAGCAAATAGAAGAACAATAAATGAACTCAAAACATTGGACGCAAAAAATAATTTGGTTAGTACTATTAACTTTCTTTTTTTTTTTTTTTACTACACTTAGTAAAAAATTTAAAACCACAATGTTTTACTTCTTATTCAGGGTGGAAAATTCACTGTAAGAGCAACCATAGTAAACTTTTTAACATCTCAAGGATGGTTCTACAATTCTTGCCCCAAGTGTTATCGACAACTAAAATAAGCAAGAATAGGTTGGTGGTGCGACAGTCATGGCCACATAAAGTCAACACCATCTCCATGGTAATTACACTTATTATAAAATTATTTTTATTTACTATATACCTTTATTAATTTAAAAAAATATTTTATAACATTAAAAAAATATTTATATGTATTTTACAGGTATAGATTAATAATCCAAATTGAAGATTACACTGGAGACATGTAGGTTATCGCTTTTGGCAGAACCGCTCAGGCATTAATAAAAAAACTATGTTTTGCATTAATAATTGACGAAGGCTTTACCAATCCATTTATAATACCACCAACTATTGATCAGATTCGAGGGCAATAAAAAATCTTCCAAATCTTCTTTCAACAACGAGGCACCTAAATGAACACAATAATTTCCAAAATATTTGAAGACATCCATGTTCCATCATTGCCACCAAAACAGTTAACTATAGGAACAGAAGATCTACAAAGGTAAATAATGTTTTTTTTTTTTTTTTTATCTTTTATCAACTATACATAAAAAATATTTATATAATTTTGATTATACTTTTAAAAATCTTATCCTTTTTCAGCCCACAACTAATACCAACATCACAACTATCAACACCAGCCACATTTGATCCACACACTCCGACACCTAAGAAACCTGGTACAAGGCAAGGCACGTTCAACACAACAAATATTATCAACTAATTTAAATATATATTTAAAAATTATTCCATTTTTATAGCCCTGAATCAAGAACAACAAGACAGTCTGGAAAACATCCAAAAACAAGATAATACAAATATTTTTATAATATTTATTTCATATTATAGATTTTAAACATCTTTAATTTTTTTAACACTTATATTTACAAATATTTTTCTCATTTTTATATTTGCAGCTGAAACAAAGGAAATGCTCAAAAAACACAACAACATTGTATTTTATTTTATACAATCTATATATATATATTATAAATAATAATACTATATATATCTGTGTAAATATGTTTATACAAATTTTATATCTATTATATAATACAACACTATATAATATATGTGTATATAAATACAACTATCATATAATACAATACTGTGTTCTGCAGGAACGCGCGGAACACAGAACACGGGCTCGTATGAAAACGCAGCGTTTAAGTGTACACTACACTACAATATACTTTTGCCTAAAGAAGAAGAGAACAGCCGAAGCACCGAAACGAATCACCAGAATGGGGAGAGTGGAGGCACTGAGCGCGTACAGAGCGCTTCTAAGAGCGACGAGGAAGACCTTCGCCGGAGATTCGTTCATGCTGACGCAGTCAGCCGCCGAGATCCGCCGGAAATTCGAAGAGAATCGGCAGATGACGTCGGAGGAGGATGTTCAGAGACACCTCGAAGAGGCACGCGAGGCCTCTCATTTCATCACCAACATGATCGTCCAGGCCAAGCTCAACTCTCGCGGCGGTTACGGTATTATTTCCTTCTCCTTCCCATCCGAATTCCTCAATCGCATTTCATATATCTTGCTCTGATCTTGACGGGTGGAGGTTTTTGTTCGGTAGCGTTCAATCTGTTTGTTAAAATGCCTGTGGAGTTTTTTTTTTTTTTTTTTTTTTTTTTTTGTTTTTTTTTTGGGGGGAATAGGAAAGGGGGAAAAAAGTATAGCTTTTGGATACTTGATGTGCAAAATTTTTTATAGATATTGGGATATGAATTACGAAGTAATAAGGATGGAGTACATTGATTTATTTTTTAGTGTTTATGAAATAATAAGAAATGATTCAACTCTCGTGCTAGTATTTACTAAACTTAGAAATGTGAATCTTAAAAAAAAAAAATATATATATATATATATATGGATTTTATCCATATAATTGTTAAAATATCTTTTTATATAATTAAATAATGATCAAGTTATTTGGCTTATAACATGTACAGTACTTATAAATTTGACATTTATTTTCTTTAACCGGTAATCAATATCAAGCTGCTTGATTCAAGCATGTAGGAATTGACATTCCTTAGATTGTGAGGGCCAAACCAAACTGCTACTCACAATTTTGTAATAAACACACGATAATAGGATGGAGAAACACTCCTCGTTTTCTCTTTTCTCTCTCTTTCATGTGAAGTGAAAACACTTTTAATTTCCGTAAGATTTTTCTTTTTTGGGCTGGTAATTTCATTGATGGTAAGCACCAAGTTATACATACCGACGTTGATTGCCGCAGAAATGAAGCCGGGTAAAGAGCATGCAGGAGCAACATTGGAGGTTCCATCAGAAGAGCTTCTTAAGAAGTCTGTATGAGGACCAGTTTGGTCCTTATGGTGTGTTTCCCGTTTGGAGGGGGGAATTTTATGTTTTATTTTGTTTTGCTTTTTTGTAGTAAGAATGAGCTCTATGGTCTTTTTTTTTTTTTTTTTTTTTCCCCCTCAATTTATTTGCATCCCTTGGGAGGAATACTGAAGGCCAGTTGAGAAATCGATAGAAATGCTTTATGTTTTAGATTTAGTCCATAATGTTATGCCAATAAATGTTCTTGCTGCAGAAGGGAATTCTTGAAAGCTGATGATTTGTACAACCTTTCAATTCGACCATGTTTATGTATTTTAATTTCTTGTGGAATATCAAATATTTGAAAGCCAAATTGTCAGTAAGTTTTATAAGCAACAATATATAGCTAATTTGGTTCAGTTTTTAAAGTTATAAATGTAACATGCATGGAGGATTACTAATTTGGTGCAGATTATCAACAACAGTGAATTTTTCCCATCATTGCTTGACAATTGTCCAAGTTTATCGTATTTCCGTAGCCATATAATTAACATATTATTGAAAAGTACTTTGGTAGATAAAAAGAAAAATATTTGCTAATGTATACACGAGGATAATTTCAAAATCCCTCCCTTCCATTTTTAGGCAGTTACTCTCTATTTTCAGAAAATCGGAAAAGACCCTATGAATGTTAAATTTCCTACAAATTTCTCCCATGTGATTGGGGAAAATTCACTGTCCAGACATAATAAAGTGCAGATATTATGGAGTCGTGATGTGGTTTTTTCTCAATTTAATAGGATTCTCTAATGAATCTTTTACCAAATACTTTTCCTTTTTACCAAATACTTTTCCTTTGAAACAAATTGGAACTTGATTATTCTATACACAGTTTAGCAGGAGTAAATTAATGTCTTAATTCATTGGAATCTTCTACGATCAGAGAGAGCTTGGGAGAGGAATTTTCTCCAATCATGCTCTGGTTTCTAATTTTACCATTTAAACTCCTTGTTTTCTGATCATAAAAAGTCACCAACTACCCCGCGTTAGATTTCTTGGATGAGGGACTTGATGGTGCACCAAATAAACTTGATTCAAATAAATTGTTTACAAAAACAATTCTCTGGATGGTGCACCAAATAAACTTGATTCTAATAAATTGTTTACAAAAACAATTCTTTGGCAGGTGGCAGTATATGAGAAAGTTATTTGACCTGAAACATTAAGATATGAAAACAACAACATTGTTTTGTTAATGATTAGGCGTCTTTTGTAATAATCTACCGTTTTAAGCTGTTAATAGCCCTAGATGTTCGTCGAAGATGCAAATTGCAAAATAGGCAACAGGCCAACACGCAGACAGTACTACAATGCGAACTACTACCAAGAGTACCTCTACGATCAAAAGTAGTGTACTCATCTGTGTCAATTTACCCTCGATTTATCGGCGTTTGGTTGCTTCGGCTGTCTAATATTCACTTTTATAGGTAACTCTCATCCGTTGATCTTTACCAGTGTGTTCCTTGTAGCATCAGTGACAAATTTGTGTTTCATTTCTTGTAGCAAGAATGAACTCTGTGCCTGTATTGATTTTCCTTCAATTTGATAGAATCGCCCCATGGAATTTTGGAGTTTTGTGTGTTGTGTGTGTGTGTGTGTGGGTGGGGGATAAACACAGAGAAGCGAAGAACACAAATAAATCGACAGACTGACCACAAGACCTTAAGAAATACTAGAGACTGCTTTGAGGATTCGCTAGAAATGCTTCTTCTTTTACAACTAGTCCATGAATTGGAGGCAAGGAATGCTTTCGGCGCAAAAGGTATTTCTTGAAAGCTTTTATTGTTCTAACATTCAATTCGACCATATTTATCCATCTTAGTTTCTTGTGGAACTACCGCCATTCAACCCCTGGCCCTCACAATAAAGAAAAAAAAAAATCAACTATAACAAGAAGTACCATTTTAAATAAACTTCTCACATATGATTCAGAGTAAAGCAACTCAAATTCTTTAATATCACATATGACCTCATAAGCATAGTAAGCATCCATTCAACTCTCAGTCACTAGTCTTCCTCGATGTCGGCAAAATCCTCTTCACTATCTTCATCTTCACCTTCTTCGCCATCTTCATGGCCATCTTCACTATTTGCCTGCTCATCTTCATCACTGTCTTCCTCATCCTTGTGTTCTTCCTGTTTGTCTTCCTTTTTCTTCCCGTCACCATTTCCTTCAAAAGCAGGAAAAAAAAAAATACTGGAGAATTAAGAGGTAATCAAAAAGGAAAAAAAAAAATACTGGAGAAGTAAGAGGTAATTAAATTCCAGCGACAGCAAGAAACAAGAACAAAAGTCACGGGGCTGCAAATTTGAAATGTATATAAGCAGCAAGAAGACATGATAGCTGTACGACAGGAAAAAGGCTGTTAGACGGAAATTATAGAAAGACAAGATCAAATTTGCACGCTATATCATTTATGTCATGTTTCTCCTAGCTCTCTACAAAAGAACAGAAATTGAGGAGGGAAAAAGCTAATTTTGAGTCAATGTACCATATTCACTGAATATTACTCCACCCGAACACAATCCTTCTTCAACCTTGATGAGCTGAAGAGTCATTCTAGCTCCAATCTCTTGAAGCTTGACAGCACTTTTTGTAGAAGCTCGATTAACCCTGCCGAGATCACTAGCCATGGTCACTGTTGCTGCTTCATCATCTGCTTCACTTTCTGATACATAACCAGCCCTTCAGAACATAGGGAAAAGAAAGACATAAGAATATTAGCGAAATGTTCGTGAGATATACATGTGCATATATTTTATTTATCAATGTTCTAAGATCTCTTTCTTTTTTTTTTCCTGGAAATTATCTGAGGTAAATGGAAGAGTACCTTGAGACAAGATTTGAGCACAAAAACAATATTGGAAAACCGTCACATAGACACCAATGCTTTATAAACCAAGATCAAATTAATAACAAATTGTGGAAATTCGGTTTTTCAATTCCTAGGGATTAATTACTAGGATTGAGTTAGTTTTTTGTTTCCTAAAATAAAGGGATTCGGGTGCTGACTTACTTGATCCTCTCATTTGATTTGTTTTCTGTTTTTATCTTTCCTAGATTAGTGGTATTGTTTCCTTTGTTAGTTCCTTGATTTGAGGAAGCGGTTTGCTCCTTCCTCCTATTTAAACGTGTAATAGCTACTCAATATTCAATGAGAAAAATTCCAGTTCTTTCTCAATTATCCACATGGTCACAGAGCCTTCCAAAAATTCTCTCTGATGACCAAATACGGAATGGCCACTGAGAAGCAAATGGGGTCGTCATCCGAAGTCACTTCAGGCACTGAAGTCTCGAACACCAACACCTATGGTGTTGCAGAAGGCGTTCATCTTCCTATTACAGGGCACAAACTGAATGGGAACAATTATCTTCAATGGTCGAAGTCCGTTATGATGTACATATGCGGAAAAGGGAAGGAGGAATATCTCACAGGCGAGATCATCCCTCCAAAGGAAGGAGATCCCAAATTTAGACTCTGGAAAACAAAAAACAATATGGTCATGTCATGGTTGGTAAATTCAATGACCAATGAAATAGGTGAGAATTTTTTACTCTATAGCACTGCGCCTGAAATATTGGATGCTGCTAAAGAATTTTACTCGAGCAAGGAGAATACCTTAGTAATTTTCGAGATCGAGACCACACTCCATGACCTTCGAAAAGGAGATCTTTCTGTCACCAAATTCTACAATATCCTCACCCGTCATTAGCAACAACTAGACGTGTTTGAGGATTCTAAGTGGGACTGTCCGGATGATGCAAAATGGTTCAGAGAGATCATGGAAAAGAAGAGAATATTCAAGTTCTTGATGGGACTGTCCGGATGATGCAAAAAGTTTATTCTAGGAGAAAAGGGCGTGGGGCAATAGTTCAAGACAAGGGGGTGGGAAATGGAAATATGGAAAATACTGGGCAGGAGAGCTGATGTGGCAAGTTGGTTAGGAATTTGTTAGCCTGGGAGAGCATATCTAGGAAGGAGGGGGGAACGGGATGGTTGTTTGTTGATTTGGGAAATCCTGTTAGCAGTCCTTGGGAGGAAGGAGAACCTTGAATTCTCCATTGTTATTTCTGCTATCTTTCTTTTTCTTTTTTGTTGCTTGATCAGTGTAAGAAAGCTCCTCTCCAGATTGAGAGTGAGTAAATTCAATAAAAGAAGCTAAACTCATTTACGAGTTGCCTCCATTTTCGGTTGTCTAGATCTAAGTTTAAGCAGGATCCTAACAATTTGGTATCAGAGCGTGATGATCCATGGGAGAAAACTCGGGTGTGCTTTCCTCAGACGGAGGAGGTAACTAGGCTGGAGCAGAGGATGGATTCATTCTACGAGGTGTTATAGAGTGTCAAAGCCTTGACTGAACCTCTGCCACAGTTGCAGGAAGATGTGACGGAGATTGGGGCTCAACTGGGTGACGTGCAAGGATCGGTACGGCGACTGGAAGCGATGCTCCACCGGCAGGTGGAGTTCTTCCAGAGGAATCCACCACCTCCTCCAAGATTTGAAGCGGTTCCGCCAAGGATGCAGGAGGTACGACGGCCGGTACCACAAGTTCGACCGGTGACACCTCTCCCAGTCCCACGCGAGGAGGAACCCCGGCGAGTCGGGCGTGAGTGGCGGCGGGAATCGCCCCCAGGCCCAAGGGGCCAAGTGG
Source organism: Morus notabilis (assembly GCF_000414095.1). Taxonomy (NCBI): domain Eukaryota; kingdom Viridiplantae; phylum Streptophyta; class Magnoliopsida; order Rosales; family Moraceae; genus Morus; species Morus notabilis. Next base: position 73,298 of record NW_010365473.1, read on the forward strand.
AGCACTGCGGTCGGAAGCTAGAGCTACCCATATTCAACGGTGAGGATCCTCAGGGATGGGTATTCCGGGTGGACAGGTATTTTGTCGTCAACCATGTAGAGGAGGAAGAGCAAGTGGTGGCGGTGTCGGTGTGCATGGAGGGACGAGCACTGGGTTGGTTCCAATGGGCCGACGCTCAAGACCCGTTCGGATCGTGGAGAGAGCTGCGGGCGGCGGTGCTGCAAATATTTGGTCGGGGAAGGGAGGTCGACCCAGTGGAGCAACTCATGGCTCTCCGGTAGTGCGGTACGGTGGCGGATTACTGGGATGAGTTCGAGGGAACGGCGGCTCAGATGCGGGGCGTGCCCGATGCCATCTTCAGAGGGGCGTTCCTTCATGGGCTTAGGGAAGATATACGGGTTGAGTTGAAAATGCACAGGCCCATTACCTTACATGATATGATGGACTTGGCCCAGCAAGTTGAGGCCCGCAATGAAGCAGCTGAGAGAGTAACGAGGTACCGGGCGGGTCGTGGGCTTAGGGCGGACTCGTGGGAACGAGCTGGGGGCCTAACTCAAGGCACGGATCCTACCTTGTTCTCCCAGGCGAGCCCCATTCGATCCAAGGGTCCCAATGAAGCGGTGGGGGTATATGGGGTACGAGGAGGGATGGGCACAGGGCAGAACTCGGCGACAAGGGGAGCTTCGTCTTCCCGCTGCCTCACGGAGGAGGAGATCCAGCAACGACGAGCTCACGGCTTGTGCTTCAGGTGCGACGAGAAGTTCAGCCCCGGGCACCGTTGTAAGAACCGGCAACTTTAAGTGCTGATTTTGGCAGACACAGAGGGAGCATCCGAGGAGGAGGATGGTGCCGTTCAGGAGCATCTTCTGGAGGAGGAGTTGGAAAAAGGGAGCCTGGAAGACAAGATGGATCTGTCTCTGAACTCCCTACGAGGACTGTCTTCCTCCAATACACTCAAGCTGCAGGGAAGAATCGGTGGCCGAGAAGTGGTGGTGCTGGTGGACAGTGGGGCTACGCACAGTTTCATCTCGGGAACGGTAGCAAGGGAGCTGAAACTGCCGATGGATCCCCACGGTAAGTTACAACATCTTGGTGGGCAACGGGCTTAGTTTTAAGCAACGGGGAGTATGTAAGGCGGTTCGGGTATGGATCCAGGGGCATAGGGTCGAGGAGGACTTTTTCCCTTTTGATTTGGGTGGGGCGGGGGACATGGTTGAGCACTCTCGGGGAAGTAAGGGCTGATTGGTCTAAGTTCCTTTTGAAATTTCGAGCTAGACCAACATGGGTAACCTGGCGAGGTGACCCCAGCCTGTGCTATGCCCCGGTGAAGTTGAGTTCGCTAGTGAGGACATTGTCTCCAAAAGGAGCTAGGGTGTTGGTGGAAGTGTGCAAACTTTCGGTGCGGGGAGGGGACGAAGGCACCATAGAGGTTCCTGAAGAGGTGAGGGCTGTGGTGTGCGATTTTGAAGGGGTTTTCCAAAGCCCTACAGAGCTGCCCCCTCACAGGGAACGGGATCACAGGATAGTCTTGAGGGAGGGGGCCAATCCCCCGAATGTTAGGCCCTATAGATATCCACAGGTACAGAAGGGAGAAATAGAACGCTTGGTGACAGATATGTTGTCTTCGGGCATCATTCAACCGAGCAGCAGCCCCTACTCGAGCCCAGTCATTTTGGTTAAAACAAAGGACGGCAACTGGCGATTCTGCGTGGACTACCACGCGCTCAACCAAGTCACAATTCCAGATAAGTTTCCCATCCCTTTGATTGATGAGTTGCTGGATGAGCTACACGAGGTTGTGGTGTTTTCTAAGTTGGATTTGCGGGCAAGTTACCACCAGATTCGGGTGCATGAAGCAGATGTAGATAAGACAGCTTTTCGGACTCATGAGGGCCACTACGAGTTCCTCATCATGCCCTTCGGGTTGACGAATGCTCCAGTCACTTTCCAAGCCCTCATGAATAGGATCTTTTGGCCTTACCTCAGGAAGTTCGTTTTGGTATTTTTTGATGATATTTTGGTGTACAGACGTACGTGGGAGGACCATCGCCAACATTTGGCCGCTGTCTTTGGGGTCCTGCAGAGTGAGAAGCTGTTCGCTAACAAGAAAAAGTGCAGTTTCGGGCAGCGGCAGTTGGAGTACTTAGGCCACCTCATTTTAGCACAGGGGGTCACGGCTGACCCTTCTAAGATTTTAGGCTATCACAGCATGGCCCCCCCTGCGGAACGTCAAAGAGGTACGTGGTTTCCTAGGGTTAACGAGATATTACAGGAGGTTTGTTAAGGGCTATGGTATCCTAGCGAGGCTCCTGACGGAGCTGCTCACAAAGAAGGGCTTTGTGAGGTCCGACGCGGCTGACCACGCATTTGAAGCGTTGAAGGCTACCATGACTCAAATTCCGGTATTAGCAATGCCGGATTTCAATAAAACCTTTGTGCTGGAAACATACGCTTCTGGAGAAGGCTTGGGGGCGGTTTTGATGCAAGAAGACAGGCCGCTTGCGTTTTTCAGCAGGGCGCTCGCCCCAGCATCCCGCATAAAATCTGTCTACGAAAGGGAGCTTATGGGGGTGGTGTTGGCTATCCAAAAATGGAGACACTAGTTATTGGGGCGGCATTTTATAGTCCGTACGGATCAGCAAAGTCTACGGTATCTCATGGGGCAGCGCCAACTACCTCCCGACCAGCTGTGGTGGGTGTATAAGTTATTCGACCATGACTTTGAGGTCCAATACAAGATGGGAGTAGCCAATAAGGTGGTTGACGCGCTGTCTAGGCGGGGTGACTGGCCAGACGCTTCTCTTTGTGCCTTCACCATGCCTCAGGCTGGGGATTTGGAGGCCATTCGTTTGGAGCAGCGCACAGAGGAGTGGGCCACGACCATTTCTAGACTTGAGGACGGTGAGCTTCTGGAGGGCTATTCGCTAAAAAATGGCTTATTGTTCTTTAAAAACCGGTTGGTCCTGGTGGCGAATTTCCCTTCCATTGCTCGGATGGTTCATGAGTTCCACGATTCAGTGATTGGGGGTCATTCTGGGTTCTTGCGCACTTACAAGAGGTTGTCTGCCGTGGTGTTCTAGCAAGAGATGAAACGTTTCATTCGGGATTATGTGGCTCACTGCGAGATTTGCTAGCAGAACAAGTCTGAAGCCCTGTCACCAGCCGGCCTCTTGCAGCCTTTACCCATTCCGGATTTGGTTTGGGACGATGTATCCATGGATTTTGTTGGGGGCCTGCCTAAGTCTAGCGGGTTTGACACCATCTTGGTGGTCGTGGATCGTCAGTCCAAATATGCCCATTTTTGCCCTCTGGCCCACCCATACTCGGCCAAACAAGTGGCTGCCTTGTTTGTCTCGCACATTGTTAAGTTACATGGGGTTCCACGATCCATAGTAAGTGATAAGGATGCGATCTTTATGAGTGGATTCTGGCGAGAATTATTCAAATCCATTTTTGCCCTCTGGCTCACCCATACTCGGCCAAACAAGTGGCTGCCTTGTTTGTCTCGCACATTGTTAAGTTACATGGGGTTCCACAATCCATAGTAAGTGATAGGGATGCGATCTTTATGAGTGGATTCTGGCGGGAATTATTCAAATTGCAGGGCACTAAGTTGTGTACCAGCTCCGCTTATCATCTGGAGTCTGATGGACAAACGGAGGTGGTTAACACTGCTTAGAGGGTTACTTACGGTGTTTTGCAGGGGATAAGCCACGACTGTGGGCTTTGTTCCTACCTTGGGCTGAATATTGGTTCAACACAACTTTTAACGCCTCAACCAAATTCACCCCCTTTCGCATTGTCTACGGCTGTGACCCTCCCACCCTCTTCTGTTTTCAGGACACTCCTGGCACAGTGGCTGCGGTGGAGGATCAATTGGTCCTTCGCAATGAAATGTTGGATTTGTTGAAGTCTCACCTTTTGCTAGCCCAGCAGCGAATGAAGAAATTTGCGGATAGCCACCGTCGGGAACGGCATTTTGATGTAGGGGAGCTGGTTCTACTCAAGCTGCAACCCTATCGCCTTAAGTCCCTGGCTCGCCGCAAGAATGAGAAGCTCGCTCAGCGCTTCTACGGACCGTTTGAAGTTTTGGCTAAGATTGGCCCCGTGGCGTATCGCTTGCGCCTGCCGGATACAGCCCACATCCATCCGGTTTTTCATGTCTCTCAGTTGAAACCCTTTAAGGGGGCGGCTTCCAGGGTGCAGCCTTTACCGGAGCAGTTGTCCAACGACTTGGAGTTGTGCGTCTACCCGGAAGAGGCTCTGGAATCTAGGGTGGTAATGGTGGGGGGACGGGAGGAGCAATAGATACTCATCAAGTGGCAGGGCCTGCCGGCGTGGGGAATCTACCTGGGAACCGTTGGCTGCGATTCACTTGCAATTCCCTACTTTCAACCTTGAGGACAAGGTTGGATTCGAAAAGAGAGGTGGGAGAGGGTGGGAAATGGAAATATGGGAAATACTGGGCAGGAGAGCTGATGTGGCAAGTTGGTTAGGAATTTGTTAGCCTGGGAGAGCATATCTAGGGAAGGAGGGGGGAACGGGATGGTTGTCTGTTGATTTGGGAAATCCTGTTAGCAGTCCTTGGGAGGAAGGAGAACCTCGAATTCTCCATTGTTATTTCTGCTATCTTTCTTTTTCTTTTCTGTTGCTTGATCAGTGTAAGAAAGCTCCTCTCCAGATTGAGAGTGAGAGTAAATTCAATAAAAGAAGCTAAACTCATTTACGAGTTGCCTCCATTTTCGGTTGTCTAGATCCAAGTTTAAGCAGGATCCTAACAAGGACTCAACAAGAACTTGGATGAAGTTCGAGGAAGAATATTAGGGACAAAACCCCTACCAAGCATTCGAGAAGTCTTTTCTGAAGTGCACAGAGAAGAAAGCAGGAAAAAGGTGATGCTCGGAGAATCATCCATCCCTGCTCCAATCACTGATAACTTATCTGCCCTAGCCGTTCGAGAAGCACAGAACACCAGCTACGACAATCAGCAGAAGAAGGGGAGACCATGGTGCGATCATTGCCGGAAAACATGACACATCCGTGAGACATGCTGGAAGCTACACGGCAAACCTGTAGATTGGAAGCCTTCGAGACCTGCTACGAACAAAGATAGCTGCGGAAATCATGTCGCAGTTGAAGAAGGAAATTCTGCTTCCACGGAATCCAATCCTTTCAACAAGGCACAGCTTGAAACACTACAAAAGATGCTCTCACAAGCAGCAACTACTCAGGGTAACATTGGAATTGGATCTTTGGCACACAAAGGTAATTACTTGAGTGCTCTTTCTGTTAATTGCGAAAATAAGGGCACATGGATAGTAGACTCTGGTGTGTCTGATCACATGACAGGAGACAGAACTATGTTTCACCATTACAACCCATGTCATGATGATCTTACAATAAAAATTGCTGATGGGTCACTCTCTAAAGTGGCTAGAACAGGTTCTATTATTCTCTCAAAGAACCTAGATTTGAAAACAGTACTTCATGTTCCTAATCTGGACTGCAATCTTTTGTCAGTGAGTAAACTCTCAAGAACTTAACTATATTGCTAAATTCTCCTCGGATTTGTGTGAATTTCAGGTTTTGGATTCGGGGGATTGGCAGTGCTAGGGTGAGCTCAGGACTTTATCTTCTCAAAGTTGATAGACCTCCTAGAAGACACACTCATACCGTAGGCTTAGTTTCTGTTGAAAAATCCAATAAAGATAGTGAAATCATGTTGTGGCACTATCGTTTAGGTCATCCAAACTTTTTATATCTCGAGAAATTGTTTCCTTTATTCATAAATAAAAATCCGAAGTTGTTTCAATGTGAAGTGTGTCAATTCTCAAAACTTGTTCGTAATTCTTATCATATTCAACCATACAAAACATCTCATCCTTTTTCCATGATTCATAGTGATGTATGGGGGCCATCTAGAATAAAAAATATCACTAGTACAAGGTGGTTTGTGTCTTTTGTTGATGATCATACCAGAATCACCTGGTTGTTTCTCATGAAAGAAAAATCTGAAGTTGGGCAAATTTTTAGAAATTTCAATACTATGATTCAGACACAATTTGCCACAAAGATACAAGTGTTGAAAACTGACAATGACAATGCAAAAGAATATTTTAAGACAACTCTAGGAGAATATCTTGGGAGCCAGGGCATTATTCACCAAAGTTCTTGTGTTGACACACCCCAACAAAACGGGGTGGCAGAAAGGAAAAACATACACATTCTAGAAGTTGCCCGTTCACTCATGTTCACTACACATGTTCCAAAATATTTCTGGGGAGAGGCTGTTTTAACAGCCACTTACCTAATAAATAGAATGCCTTCCCGAGTCTTGAAGTTTCAAACACCATAGCATGTCCTTCTTCATTTTTTTCTAAATACTTGTTTCCTAACCACTCTTCCTCCTAAAGTATTCGGTTGTTCAGTGTTTGTCCATATTCATACCCAACACCGAAGCAAACTTGATCCTAAGGCTCTCAAATGCATATTTGTAGGATATTCCTTAAACCAAAAAGGGTATAAGTGTTATTCTCTGATTACTCGAAAATTGTACAACTCCATGGATGTCTCATTCTTTGAAAATCAACCCTTCTATCCCAAAACCAATATTCAGGGGGAGAATTTTACTCAAGAATACCAGCTTTAGGATATTGATGCATTGGAGTCATCTGATGGCCATAACACAAATCCATTCGAGTCATCCCAGTCATCCCAAACACAAACCGAGTTTGACACTCGAACTCCAAATCTTGTCTAGCCCGAGTCTGACAATCTTGTCCAGCCCGAGTCTGACACTTAAACCCCTCATAGTTACACTCCAACTCAGCTTGCAGACACTAAAGAGTTACGTGTCTATACTAGGAGGAACAAGACTCAAGAAGATAAAGCACTGCAGCCAGCTGATCACGGTCATGAATCCAACCCGGTTCTGGAATCACAAAATTCACCAGGTAACACTAGTCTTGAATCTGCCCCTAGTAATCAGCCTGATGAAGATATTGATGATAGACCCATAGCCTTAAGGAAAGGCACACGGTTATGTACTAATCACCCCATTTATTATTTTATTTCGTATGGGAAATTGTCTTCCAATCATCGTGCCTTTGTTAGCAATCTTGACAGAATACAGGTTCCTAGTTCTATACATGAGGCTCTTCTCATACCAGAATGGAAGGAGGCCATTTTGGAAGAAATCCGAGCCCTGGAGAAGAATGGAATGTGGGTGATGTCTGAATTACCATCAGGAAAACATCTTGTAGGATGTAAGTGGATATTCACTGTCAAGCATAATTCAGATGGGAGTGTCAACAGATAAAGCTCGCCTGATTGCTAAGGGTTTTACACAATCTTATGGGATTGATTACCAGGAGACGTTTGCACCAGTAACTAAACTCAACACTTTCGAGTATTACTCTCACTGGCGTCTAACCTTGACTGGCCTCTCTATCAACTGGATGTGAAGAATGCATTTCTTAACGGTGATCTTGAAGAGGAAGTGTACATGGAAATTCCTCCTGGCCTTGAAACTCTGACTAATACCAACAAAGTATGTAAACTCAAGAAGTCCTTATATGGACTTAAGCAGTCACCTAGAGCATGGTTTGACAGATTTACTAAGGCAGTAAAGAAGGTTGGGTATAATCAGTGCCAGACAGATCACACCATGTTTGTTAAACATTCACCATCAAAGAAGAAAGCAATACTTATCGTGTATGTGGATGACATCATCCAAACTGGGGATCATGATGAAGAAATTCTAAAACTCAAAAGCTACTAGAGTTTGAGATCAAAGATTTGGGCAATCTAAAATACTTCCTAGGCATGGAAGTAGCTCGATCTAAGAGAGGTATTGCGGTTTCTCAACGGAAGTACGTGCTCGACCTCTTGAAAGAAACAGGAATGCTAGGATGTAAGCCTGCTGACACCCATATGGACCCTACTGCAAAATTGGGAAGCAAAGATGATGGTGCTCCCATTGACAAAGGAAGATACCAAAGGTTAGTCGGGAAACTTATTTATCTGTCCCATACCAGACCAGACATCAGTCTTGCTGTAAGTATGGTAAGCCAGTTCATGAACAGTCCAACAGAAGAGCATATGGAAGCGGTGTACAGGATTTTGAGATACTTGAAGATGACACCAGGATAGGGTTTGTACTTCCAGAAAACAGCAAGCAGGGAAGTTAGAATATTTACTGATGCAGATTGGGCAGGATCTGTAACTGATAGACGGTCAACCTCCGGATATTGTACTTATGTTTGGGGTAATTTGGTTACTTGGAGAAGCAAAAAACAGCAGGTTGTGTCACAAAGCTCAGCAGAGGCAGAATTCAGAGCCCTTGCACACAACATCTGTGAAGGAATTTGGTTGAAACGTGTACTTTACGAGCTAGGAATTCCTATTCCAGGAACTATGAAGGTGTTATGTGATAATCAGTCGGCAATCAACATAGCCAAGAATCCAGTGCACCATTGTAGAACTAGGCATGTGGAGATCGATCGACAGAAAAACTTGAGAACAATACCATATCACTTTAGCATGTCCCGACAAGTCAGCAAATAACAGACATTCTTACTAAAGCCTTGCCTAGGAAGACATTCGAAGATCTTGTTTCCAAGCTAGGATTGCTTAACATCTACAACCTAGCTTGAGGAGGAGTGTGGAAATTCGGTTTTTCAATTCCTAGGGATTAATTACTAGGATTGAGTTAGTTTATTGTTTCCTAAAATAAAGGGATTCGGGTACTAACTTACCTGATCCTCTCATTTGATTTGTTTCCTTTTTTTATCTTTCCTCGATTAGTGGTATTGTTTCCTTTGTTAGTTCCTTGATTTGAGGAAGCGGTTTGCACCTTCCTCCTATTTAAACGTGTAATAGCTACTCAATATTCAATGAGAAAAATTCCAGTTCTTTCTCAATTATCCACACAAATCAACAAGTTTTATCTGTAAGACTCAATTCTAACAGCTCATCATTTTGATCTACGTTTCAAATGAGATATGCTATGTGATCAGATTAAAAACAAGTAATAAGGTAAAATGGCCAGGAATAAAATTTAGGCTATCAAGTTAAATTTCCTATTCATACATATGTGCAATTACAAAATAAAGGCAGATTATAAACGTTCGATATAGCTAAGCTACCAACATGTCAACCTCAAAAAAGCTTGAATTAACTAGTGATTCAACAAGTGCATGACCTCATTTTGTACTTTAGTGTTTAATCTCATGAAATAAAAAAGTAAATAATCAACCATATAAGAACTCCTTACTTAGTGATGAAGTCACTAACGTCTTGAAGGTTTCTTAGATCAGGGACTTGATGGTTCTGCACAAATTTTCTAATTCTCCGTGAGACACCAACAGGCTGCAACCTAATGGAATAATGACGAAAATCAATGAGCTTTGTGTCTTTGTTGTAATTAAGCAACACGATTCTCTGGCAGGAAGAAAGTTTGACCTGAAGCATTAACATAAAAACCACATTAAATTTCGTTGAAAAGTATTTCTTCAGTAATACTTTTTATCTTGTAAATTCCAAAAACTCACAGTATTAATATCAATGGCTGGGAAGATGTTTTGAAACATTATAGTGGTCAGTTTTAGATGTTGTTCCCCGCTCCCAAAACCAGAAAGTACAATCTGTAAAGAGAAGGAGCAATCACAGAACATATGCAAAAATAATAATAAATAACAATAATAATGAGATAGGAAGTATTTCTTTCTTTCTTGTGTGCGAGCCAAACTATATGATGAGCAAATATGTTTGCATGTATTTGTACAAAAGCAAAAGATTACCAGTGGAGGATTTTTGAAAAGATCTTGAGGACATCGAGGTCGCAATTGAGATCGAGCGACATCAACTGCTAAAGAGTACTCATTTATCTTAAATGTAAGAGTTGGGCCTTGTGGGGTTCTTGCGACCCTAAGGTAGGGCGCAGTTTGAGTTTTGGACAATATGAGGAAATGTGTAACACCCATAGGCCCTGCAACATTTAAGAAGTCTTTGATATTGTTCCGTCTTTTCTCCTGGAAAGAACAAGCACGACAATTAGTCAAATGTAAAAGCACATTTAGAACACAGGCCACATATATCAAAACAAAGTAGAGCCAAGACCTTGCTTTGCCACGACCAAAATATATAGAATATGAACTACAGTCTGCAATACTTTAAGCAATCTAAGCCTAAATTCAGAGTTCAGTGACACCATACTCCTAATGATTTAATAAATCACATCATGTTTACTAAGTTTGTGTTCTTTTTGACACTCTTATCAGCAAAACATATGTGAAATACAAATTAAGCTGCTACAATTACTATATCTACCAGACTTCCATTAACTAGTAAAAGCACATCAATCAAGAAAAAAAAAAAAAACTCAAATTTACAATATCCAGGAATCATAATTCTCAAAGGGTATAATTCCTTTTTGCACTTGACCCATATGACCAAATGTTCCAAACCATTCCAAATAAGATACTTGCCTATCTCAGGCTTAATAAATAAATAAAAATTAATTAAAAAAAGAGTTAAACAGAAAACATATAATTCAATTCATACCCGAAGATTGAGAGCAGTAAAAGGAAGCATTATCTTTCTCAAATCCATTTGAAGTTGCCTAAGAGGACCAGGCAACTTCCCTCTCGAGAAAACGAAGCTCTTTGGGATCTTATCCCCTGTGATATGGTCCACAGTAGCCTGCTTCTTTTTCACTACTGGCTTCAGAAACACCTTTTTCTTCTTCTGTTCAAGTTTCAGAAATCAAAGTATCAAATTAGCACTTGAGACGCCCTATAATTGATCACAAGGAAAGTTCTGTTTGGTTGTCCAAAAAAAAATTTTTTGTTCCAAAAGAAAATATAGAATAGTATTCACGACATTCAATTAGCTCAATTCTTCCTGAAAAAAACGAGGAAGTCCATGAATTCCCCCCTTCCCATGTTTTCTCGGCAACCAAACAGAAGCTTAAACTCGAGAAAATTAGATAGAAAATGAAATATGCTTACGTTTCGGAAACGAGCCATGACTTCGAAGCGTTCGAGCTTCAGAACAGCAACAAAGGCTTTGGCGCAGAGAGAGAGAGAGAGAGAGAGAGAGAGAGGAGGCTCTGGTTAGGGTACTACAATAGACAACAGAGACATTTTTCACAATGGGTTTAAGGATACTCGAGGGTTTTTCGTTTTTAACATTAAATGGGCCGTATTGCTGTTGGGTTAAACTGACTGAGGCCCAGATCCATTATTTATCTGCGGCCTATTTAACGGATAAGAGAGAGGGGGGCGAAAAGAGATGGCCGGAAAGATAGAGGGGAGGGCGGAGAGAGAGGGCATCGGACGGCGACGCGACCGTGACTTCACTGGTGCAATAGAGAAGAGAAAAGAGAGGATAAAAAAGAGGAAGAGATCCGAAATCAGACGTGTCGCCGGTGGAATAACTCCGGTTCAAACTTGTAAATTTTAAAAGAATAGATAACCTGTGAATATTATTGTTAATTTTAAACTTGTAAATTCGAATATCTTTAAAGTTCATAAATTTATTGTAATTTTTATAATTTTATCGTTTAAATTTATAAATTTTTATATATTTAACAAATTATTGTATCTCCAGATACAGGGGTGCTGAGAAAAAACATCTTGGTAGCATAAAAATTCTCTTGAACTCTAAAATTTAGAAGTGATTTTAGTTTTCACTCCTTAACGTTAAAGAAAATTGAGAATAAACGGTATTCAACTATATATAAAGCCACTGTTGTGCCGTTAAGATCTTATTTTATAGTCAGTTTTTGGCTCTTAGAGATCGTTAGGTTGGTGGATTCGTGTCATGGTTCGTGACTTGTTACAGTATTTTATCTCATAAAAAATACACATAAATTGAGAATGATTTTGAATCCATGAACTAAACGTCCGCTTAATGTCTTTTCACTCATAACTTTTAGTTATTCTTGAAATTGAGGATCAATCGGAGAACAAAGTTTCGGTGGGGGTCTGAATCTTTTTTAATTAGTCTTTTGTTTTTACTTTTGAGAGAAGAAATTCGGTGGGGGTCTGAATCTTTTTTAATTAGTCTTTTGTTTTTACTTTTGTTCTTTTGACTTCATTTTTTGTCTTTAATTTTCTTTAATTAGCTTATAAGTTGCAGTTGGAGGATGAAACATACATGGAGTTTAATTTATCTTTTGAAAGATTTTATAAATTAGCGAAACATAGTAGTTGTTGATCTTGTTAGAAGTAGAATGTTCAGAATGTTCACCAAGAATCTGTAAGGTTTTGGATTCTTTATTTATTCTTTTATTTCACAACTCAAGTTTAAGCTTAAATTTGATTTGTGTATGTGAGAGAAAAAAATTATAACAAAAAAGTTAAATTTAAATTTTTATAAGAAAAAATACTATAACAATAAAATTTGAATTGTAAAAAGAACAAAGTCTTAACTTTGTCTTGAGAATGAAAAAAATTGAAATAATCCGATGAATGAAATACATGAACATGTGGTATTTACAAGTCATTTCTATATACTTTATTCTCTTGAGCGAACCGTGTATTTGATTCTAATCATGCGTTTGTTATTGCCTTATTTGAATGTTGTCCATCAACTTTTACCCGTTAGCCATAGTTTATACTTGCACATACACATATATATGTTGGTTGAGGTATATCAATAATGTGCCACGTGTCCTAGACTATCCTTGGGGATCGAGGACGAAAGATTAAAGAGATCTCAATCCATTCGACTGAGGTCACCAGAGAACTCCGACACATTGAGGTCAAAACCAAAGTCGACACCAAGATCTATTTTAAAGGAAATTTATGATGCGTGTCAGTCAGTAAGGCGACCAATTATAAACGTAACATGAGTTGTGGTATCAAGGTTATGAATGCAAGGGCAGTGCGTGTAGGGCACTAGTGCAACGTGCATTTATAGCGCACGTCTCCTAGGCCAAAATCCTTCTTAGGCCATTCTAAAGAGGGAATGCCCTAACCCTAAAAAACTAAAAATGATGTGACATGTTACAAGTAGATGAAATTAAGAATATTCATCTGATTGTGATTATACCCACTTTATATATAAAATATTTAGACTCTTTTGTAGGCAGCCCTTATACTGCTCTTTTTTTTTTTGGAGCAATTATACTGCTCTTACTTTTTTTTCTGCTAAAATATCTATATAATTGTCTGTCTAACTTTACGTCAGAGTGTCTTCTGCATGTCAGTCCCGATGTGCCCCAGAAACAACAAGATTAGCGAGATCATCAAAAGAATTAGTTACGCCAGCAGCTGTGCGATCTACAGTTGAAGTTGCGCCAACAATAATATCATCAACATAACAGAAAATCTGCTTTCCTGAATCAAGCTGCAAAAGCATCCTAGCAGCGTGAGTAGTGGTGCAAATCGTGGGAGCAGCAAAAACAAGAAACAAGATAACAATAAAGATTTTGGAATTGGTCTTCATTTTTATCATGTTAATTAGTGAGCTGTTATGGTGGTGTCTGGGAAAGAAGAAGTTGGTTTATATTGTGAAGCTTGAGACTGAATAGGACATATATAAAGTGATGAACAAAATTGCATTTGTATAGATTATGTGTGTGTATATTTCTATATTTATAGAGGGAGAGAATCCTAACTAATTAATTTGTGGATAAGCATTTTGATATTTGTTATGGGGGAAAATATGGAGGACACGTGGAGGAAGGACAATATGACACGTGGCCTTAACCTCTCCCCGTAAGGCAACAACCCTCGACGTCTGGGACTCCCTTCCACTCCGTCGTCAAGAGCCTGAGTAAGAAGCCCAACTTAGGGCGTCAATTTCATCTGGCATCGACGGGTCGTACTGTCGACCTTACAACATAGAAATCCCTCGTCATAAAATCCACTGCCAAGAAGAACGATTGGGCTAAACAACACTGGTGACGAGGGGAATGCTCCTTGGGGTAAAGCCTGACGTGGCAAGTTGCGTACAGTACTAAGGGGTGTCTGCAGTACATGCATTACATGTAAAGCCTTAAACTGCCCATACGGGGGACATAAAAGGGTTACAGCTGTGCACAGAGCCGTAATGGGAGACTAATTGGCTGAGTGAACAGTGCGCAAAAAGTGATTAGTGGGCTACGGGCTGGGCCTAGAAAGACAGACTCCTTGAGTACTTTTTCAGCCTACAGGAGGAAACCCCCCCGACGAAGGAAGCTCGGCTATAAAAGGAGAGAAACCTCATACGGAAAAGAGGTTGATCTTTAGAGGAAAAAGAAGGGGAGAGCAATTTGTAAATTGTAACAATCCCGAAAGAAATGAAAAAATCACAGTGGATGTAGCTATTCATTTCATAAGAGTGAACCACTATAAGGCTTATGCGTTTTTCTACTTTAAGTATTTTTTTTTCTTATATTGCTCACTGCACAAAAAATACCACAAGCACATCAAACTCCTACATATAACCTATATTTAAGCCGGTAATCCGACAGGAAACCCTGAGGTGAACCGGCCTGTTTTTGTTGGCGAAAATTCACCGTCAACAATTGGCGACTCCGCTGGGGACGAATACGTTTGACCCCCAACAACAACAACATAGTCAGCAGGCATGCCTCCAAGAAGAAGAATTGAGGCTAACAACCAAGGCAGCCAGATGGACGAGACCGCCACTCATCCGGTGAATGACGGGGTGGAAGAGGTTCCACCCCTGGTCAGAAACGAGGTCCCGCCCCCAGACGTACGGTGGCCGGATCCTGTGCAGATGCAGGCCCAACTAGCCACTCTAACCGATCTGGTACGTAGACTAATGACCGTGGTCGAACGCTTGGATGGAAGAAACTCTATGCCACCTTTAAAAGATGCCCCGAGGCCGCTGGGACCTGCCATGGCTGAAAACCCCAACCCTGGTGACCGCCCACATATCTTAGAAGAGATCGGGGATAGTGATAATCAAAGGGGCCAGCCCAGGCCCCGACCTTCCCAATCCTCCGGCGGCTGTTTAAGGGCCTCTGGACTCCGGGCTCCCGAGGACCCGATACCAAGAGGCCGGGGAAACCCCGAGGTACTACCCCAGAACCCAGGAAGAAACCCACCGGGAGACTCAGGGTCAGTACAGGCGGGCGGGCAGGCAAGAGGCGGACCTAATGGTCAAAGGGCAGAGCCGTCGAGAGTAGCTGGCTCGGCCATCTCAACAGAGGAGGCGCGCGCCATCATGGAGTGCATGGCCAGCCTGGAGCAAAAACTCACAGGGGACGTAGCAGGCCTGAAAAAGAACATAGGATGAGTGGCTGAGGGGGTAAACGTCGACATCACACCTAGCCACACACATGACCACCCATTTACCGAAGAGATAATGGCGCCACCTCTCCTTGACAAATACAGGTCGCCGTCAATCCCACCATATGATGGTCGAGGGGATCCCGACGATCATTTATAAATGTACATGGGGCACATGCTCTTACATGGGTATGCCGAGGAAATTATATGCCGAGCCTTCTGGAACCATTTAACGGACTCTGCCCGAAGATGGTTTAGGACGCTGAGGCCAAATTCTATCTCGAGCTGGGATGAGTTGAAGGAAGCATTTTCCTTCCAATTCATAGGGGTTAAAAAATATGTGCCCCCGAAGTAGAACCTGACGACGATATACCAAAAGCCGAACGAGTCATTGAGAGAATGGCTTGCGAGGTATGGAGAAGCTGTCGCCGCCACGATGGATATAACTAACAGAGAGGCCTTAATGGGGGCATTATCTAGTATGAAGAAAATTACCCCCTTCAAGAGAGAGCTGAACCGAAAGCCCCCGTCCAGCTACAAGGAATTTCTTGCGTGAGCGCAAGGATACATCAACGCTGAGGAGGCAGACGCAAACGACCTCGAGCACAGGTCCAATAAGAACAAAGGGACCGAACAAGGGTCGACGTCAGCAAAGCAGGATGAGAAGAAGCATCGAGGTGGAGGAAGCGGAGACAAGCAGCCAGCTGCGACGTCGAGCGCTCCGGAAGCCAAGAAGCCAAGGTAAGAGGAGAACCGTAAGCCTCGGCTGTTTCAAAGGTACGATTCCTACCACGAACTAACAGTAGGAGTCGAGGAAGTCTTCAATCAGGTCGGCCACGGAAATCTGCTGCGCCACCCAGAGCCAATGAGGACAGATCCCAGCCGAAGGAACCAGAAGAAATTCTGCAGGTTCCACGGCGATGTCGGCCACCACACCAACGATTGCGCTGACCTCAAGGATGAAATCGAGAGAGTAATCCTCGAGGGGAGGCTACAGGAATTCAAAGCTGAGCGAAGACCTCAAAACGATGGCCACGGTGGGTAGAATGACGGTCGACGCCGAGAGGAGAACCAACGTCCCAAGGACCGAGAACCTGTCGGCGTCATATGAACTGTCCTCGGCGGCCCCTATATAGGGGGAGACTCAAGGAGATCCCAGAAGGATTACGCCCACGAGTCCAGAGGGGTTTACCAGGAAAGATTCTGGAGTGTCTCCGTTGCAAAAACCCCACGATATAGCAGTGCCGACGTGGCATTTAATGAGGATGACGCCAGCAGAGTTCACTTCCCCCACAACGACGCATTTGTAGCGGAAGCCATGATTGGGAACCACACTGTATGCCGAATCCTGGTAGACAATGGGAGCTCGGTGGACCTCCTTTACTCCAACTGCTTGGAAAAGATGGGGATCCGAAAGGAGTAGTTGGAGAAGACCTCTAGACCATTATACGGTTTCACCAGGGACTCCGTCATCCCTTAGGGGACTATCTGGTTGCCCATAACCGCCAGAGAAAAACCCCGACAGACCACGATAATGGCCGACTTTGTGGTAATAAAGGGGGGCTCTCAGTACAATGCTGTAATCTGGAGATCGACCCTTAGGCGCTGAGGGCAATAACCTTCGTCTACCACCAGAAGGTCAAGTTCCCTACCCCAAACGGCGTAGGTGAGATGAAGAGCAACCAGTACGAAGCTAAGGTTGCATACTCCGATGCCCTCTGTGGATACGACCAACCAAGGCGACAAAAGGCCAGGATGATCTATCAAAACACTGTTGAAGACATAGATCCCAGGTTCAAGAGGAGGTCACCTAGTCCCAACCCATCGAGCAATTGGTGGAAATCTGAGTTGATGAAGGCGAGCCAACCAAAGTACTAAAAATGGGCTCAGGCTTAGCTCCCTCACTCAAGATTGAGGTTGAAGACTTCCTCAAAAAGAACTTAGACGTCTTCGCCTAGAACCATGCCGACATGGAAGGGATCGACGCCGAGGTTATATGTCACTCCCTGAACGTTGACCCCTCATATCCTCCCAAGCGCCAGAAGCGTCGACCAATGAACCCAGAGAGGTATGAGGCGCTGAAAGAGGAAGTCGACAAGTTGATCAACAATGGATTCATCAGGGATGCCCATTACTCGCATTTGGTCTCGAACCCCATTTTGGTGGTCAAGCCTAATGGGAGCTGGAGGACAAGCGTCGACTTCAGCGATCTCAATAAAGGCTGCCCGAAGGATGACTTTCCACTCCCTCGAATAGACCAGATGGTCGACGCCACAGCAGGGCATGAATTACTGAGTTTCATGGATGCCTACTCTGGGTACAACTAAATCCCCATGCATCCAGCCGACGAGGAGCATACATCCTTCATAACCGACAGGGGCCTCTACTGCTACAAGGTGATGCCTTTTGGCTTAAAGAATGCGGGGGCTACCTACCAAAGGCTCGTGAATAAGATTTTCGCTCAACAGCTCGATAAATCAATGGAAGTCTACGTCGACGACATGCTTGTGAAAAGTGCCAGGGCCAACCAACACATCGACCACCTGGGTGAAATGTTTGGTGTATCAAGAAAATACCACATGAAACTAAATCTCCAAAAATGCGCCTTTGGAGTTGAGTCAGGGAAGTTCTTTGGTTTCATGGTCAGCAACCGAGAGATAGAAGCAAACCCTGAAAAGATTAAAGCCTTGCAGGATATGTGGTCCCCGACTAAACTAAAAGAGGTACAGAGGTTGACAGGATGCGTCGCCGCCTTAAACAGATTTATATCAAAGGCAACAGACAAGTGCGTCCGTTTCTTCGATGTTTTGAAAGGAAGTAGGCGTTTTGAGTGGACACCACAATGTGAAGAGGCCTTCCAGAAATTGAAGGAGCATTTGGGCAAGCCCCCAGTCCTGTCAAAACCCAACCCCGACGAGGAGCATAGCCTTTACCTCTCCGTGTCCCAACACACCATAAGCTCCGTACTAATAAAGGAAGAAGAAAGGGTACAGTTGCCAATTTACTATGTATGCAAAAGACTCATCGACTCTAAGTCAAGATATACCGAAATGGAACGCTTGGCCCTTGCCCTAATGGTAGCTTCAAGGAAGCTTCGGCACTATTTTCAATCTCACACAATACGGGTTCTCACAAACCATCCGTTGAGACAAGCGCTACAAAAGCCTGAAACTTCTGGTCGACTTTTCAAATGGTCAGTAGAATTAAGCCGGTTCGACATTAAGTATGTACCGAGAACAGCGATCAAGGGCCAAGCACTGGCCGACTTTCTGGCCGAATTCTCCCATAGACTGGCCCCCGCCGCGCCAGAAGAAGTCGAGAATATAGAATGGAAGCTTTACGTGGATGGAGCGTCGAGTGATAATGGGTCAGGAGCTGGCATCTTGTTGATCAGCCCAGAAGGCCACAAGATCACCTCAGCGGTTCGATTTAAATTCAAAGCGTTGAACAACGAGGCAGAATACGAGGCGCTAATTGCAGAGTTGCGATTGGCCAGTCACCTAAAGATTGAGAGGCTCAGCATCTTCAGCGACTCTCAACTGGTTGGCGGTTAAGTGAAAGAAGAATTCCAAGCACGTGGCGAGAAAATTGGTGTGTACTTGAGGAAAGTAAAGGAAGAACTCGTCAAGTTTAAAAACTACGAGATACGTCAAATACCACGAGCCGAAAATGCAAATGCCGACACTCTATCAAAGCTTGCATCTTCGAAAGATTTCGACGCACTAGGGGTCGTTCCCATCGAGGAGCTGGAGCGGCCGACCATTGAGGAGGTAGCTGAAGCACTAATCGTCCAAATAGGTGAAAATTGGATGACCCCACTCATCCAATACCTAATGGATACACAACTGCCAAACAATAAAGACGCAGCCAGACGGATCAGGTATAGAGCTGCCAGGTACTTATTGTACGACGGTTTGCTTTACCGACGAGGCTATTCGATACCACTACAACGGTGTCTGGATGATGACGAAGCCCAGAGGGTCCTCTGAGAAATCCATGAAGGAGTCTGCGGTAATCATACTGGGGGGCAGTCTTTAGCTCTTAAGGTCTTGAGGCAAGGATACTACTGGCCCATGCTCAAAAAGGACACTTTCCAATACGCCCGATGTTGCGATAAGTGCCAAAGGTACGCCACAATTCCTAGAGCACCCCCAGAAAATTTAACCTCCATTCTAAGTCCATGGCTCTTCGCCAAGTGGGGGGTTGACCTAATCGGGCCATTACACCTTGCACTTAGGGGCTTTAAATTTGCCATCGTCGCGGTAGATTACTACACAAAGTGGGCAGAGGCAAAGGCTCTGACTACAACTACGGAAGCAGCCTGCACCAACTTCATGTGGAACGACATTGTGTGCAGGTTCGGGGTCCCCCACTCGATAGTGTCCGACAATGGGAAACAGTTTGATAATGCCTCAACACGAAGATTCTGCGACAGTTTGGGCATTCAAAATGATTTCTCAGCGCCGATACACCCACAATCTAACGGGCAAGTCGAAGTAGTCAATAAAATATTAAAGTATACCCTGAAAAAGAAGCTCGATGATCTAAAGGGAAAATGGGCCGAGGAATTGTTGGTTGCCGAATCGAATTCGGCTGCGGAAGCGTGGGGAGAGGCGGATCGTGTATAACAAAAATTTTCATAAAAATTTTGAGATACTCTATAGATTATATTAATTTATGCACGAATAAATTAATCGCATTAATTTACATTAAGAACTCACTCCGGAAAAATACCTGGAAGCCGACTCGGATGATAACTTGAGTTCTTTGTGTTTAGAATACCAAAGTCTTCCACGTCAATTTCTTGATTCCACGTAGACGTGTGTGTGGGGACACGTGAGACAAAACAGGTATCTTAAACACTCGAATTTCCACAAACACCAACGCATGCATGATGTGGAATTTTTTTGGAGAAAAAATATTTGCTCTCTTTTTTTGCTAATGAGAAATTCGGCCACCAATGCAAGTTAGGGCTGAAAATATGTTTTAAAAATTGTGTCCACAATTTTCTATCATTCTTATATTTAAAGAGTAGAAGTCAAACTTCAAAACAGAATCAAATCTCTATCTCCAATTTGAATTTTGAACAAAAAATCCCTTCCCCTTATCCATAAGGTGGCCGGCCACACTATTAGGGTTTCACCCTGTGTGTGGCGCCAATAACAGATAGGGAAGGAAGAGAAATCATCCTTTATCCTGTAGTCTAATTTCAATTCAAATTCGAATTTAAGTCAAACTTAAATTAATTTGAATTCTAAATTGAACAACTTATCAAATAAGTTCAAAAGGATAAAATAAAATTATGTTCACAATTCAAATTCAAATTTAAATAATCACATTATTTAAATAATAATTAATTCTCAATTAATTATTTTTTAAGTATTTAATTTTAGAATTCCGTAATTCTAAAATTCCCATTTTGTCCTTTATCTCTGGTAGAATTACAAGGACGACGTAGGGACTAATGGACATATAATCCTGAGCTCCAATAAAATTAATAATTAATTAAACACTTTAATTAATTAATTAATTCTATTAATTC
>NW_010365473.1:94723-103191 GCF_000414095.1 Morus notabilis
ACAATCACGGAATTTTCATTTGATATTCATAAAATATTCATAAATATATGCACATAAAATGATGAATAAACTCTTTTATTAATTAAATAATAAATATCCTATTACATCTCATGCTTCTTGGACACTATTCCCAACAGAACTCCCTAAGGTCTTGTGGGCATACAGAACGACGAGCCGAAGCACCACGGATGAAACGCACTTTTCCATGGCATATGGCGTCGAGGCAGTACTGCCCATAGAAATTGAGACGCCGACTCTAAGAACTGTGGTCTACAACGACGACGGTAATACGGAAGGCATGAATGGAGAACTCGACCTATTAGAAGGAAAAAGGCTCGACTCCTATTTACGCATCGCCACCTACCAGCAAAGGGCAGCCCGATATTACAACAAAAAAGTCAAAAAATGAAGGTTCGCCCCAGGAGACCTAGTATTAAAAAGGGTAACACAGAGTACAAAACCCAAAAATACTGGTCCTCTGGGCCCAACTTGGGAAGGACCCTACCGAATAAGAGAAGTATTGTGGCCCGGCACCTACATCTTGGAAAGCCTCTCCGGCAAAAAGGTTCAGCATCCATGGAATGCAGAATAGTTAAAGCTGTACTACCAATAATGTATGTAGTTTTTTTAAACGCATCGTAGTTACATTTTTGGCAATTTAAATAAATTATGAATTTATAGTAATATTGTCCAAAAGTAAGAAGAATTCACCCCTCGAATAAACTTGTTTGCTTAAAAAACCAAGGTATATTAAACAGACAAGGGCGGTAATAAGGGATCTACGGATCACCAGCAAAAAACTTAGAAAATTGTACGAAATTTCCTAAGGTGACGACCCCAAGGGGCAAAGCTAACGTCGACTCTTCCAAGGAAGAAAGGCGAGGAAAAACTTAGAAAATTTTATGAAATTTTCTAAGGCGACGACCCCAAGGGGCAAGAGGTAACGCCGAATCTTCCAAGGAAGAAAGGCGAAGAAAAACTTAGAAAATTTTATGAAGACAGATGACCCCAAGGGGTAAAATCAACAACGACTCCTTCAAGAGGGAGAGGCGAATGCATAATAAACAATGAGCAAGGTATGAAATCTACTGTCATTTTATAAAACACAAATGAAATGAAAAGGGGTTCAAACCAATGTCATATAAGTTATAGACGGCAGTAAAAAAAAAAAATCTTCAGGCCTCGCCGCCAACCGCTGAGTCATCACCTGGCGGGGAAGAGTTGTCATCACCAGCAGGAGGAGGAGCATCATAAAGAAAGCCCAAGTCCCACTCAGGATGCTCTTGTTTTATCAAATCGACGATTTGTTGACCAGCGGATTGAAAATCCTTAGTATGAATGTCGATGAGCTCCGGAGAAGCCTTGAACTCCTCAATAATCTCTGCGTGTTTGGCATCAAAAACTGCTGCAGCCTCGACTTCGACTTCCTTCTTCCCCTCAACCTTTCCCTCAGCAAAGCATCTCTTCACCGCCTCAGTTGCTTCTGCCAACTTCGTCTCAGATGTATCTACCCGCTTTGTAAGGTCCTCAACCGAGGCGGTTAGCCTAGCCAGTTCACCTTCCAAACACTTCAATTTGGCCACGGCCACATCTCTCTCCTCGGCGGTGTTCGTACACTTAGTCTTAACATCATCGAAAAGAGAGTTAAGCTCGGCCTTTACGCTGTCCATCTCTTTATCCCGCTCCTCAACCTTAACTAGGTTGAGAAGGTTGAGGATGGCGAGGATTAGGCCCTAAAAAATTGGAGGTCAGAGAATAACAAAGCGGCGAAACCAGTAAAAATAAAAGGCAGCTCGATCAAGTCTTACGTGAATTTAGAAAGAGATATGCTTCCGCTGGCGATCAACCAGAGAAGATTGAGTGGCAACAACCCAGTGCGACTCGAGAAAAGACTCATATAGAGCCTGGAAGACAAGGGAGAAGCGAGGGGGAAGTTTCAGCATCACGCCAATCTCGACGTCAGAGACGTCTGGGACTTAGAAATTAGGATCCATAATTTTTGCCCCCGGGATAAGCACGTGTTCCCTCAGCGCCAAAGGAATGTTTACATCAGGGATGGGGACCGTCGGCGTCCAAGTTTCTACCACCGACGCCTTCTCTTTGCGCCTCTTTTTTAGCGTAGGATCCACCTCCGATGTCGAGGGAACCTTTGTGGCTTTCCTTTTCCTCGGCACCTAAGAAGAAGAGCTAGCTTTCTCCTTTCCCCTAGAAGGAGGTTGTTGGCCCGGCGGGAGCTACTGGCTTAGCTCAGACGGCTGACTATCGGGAAGCTGGATCCTCAAAGATGCTATTTCTACAGAAATGACAAGACAAAAATATAATCGACGCTTGGATAAACAAAATGCCATTATAAGAAAGGCGGCGGGAACATGGGTTCACCTTCGTTGCTTAAATGAAAGTATTCACGGACAGCATCGAAGTCAGTAGGGTCTGGGAGATTAAGAATTAACTCGGCACTTCGAAGATTGGCCTGGGTCAGAAGGGAGTCAATATGGCGAACCTCAGATGGGAGCGAGAAAGCCTTCTCAATCCTCGCCAAACTATTTCCAGAGAACTTTGGCCGGTCCTGACTCACTGTAAGATAAAAAGATTGTCAGCGTAAGAAGGAAGAAAGCGGAGTAAGGTAAAAGAAAGGGAATCAAAGTCTCACCCATGTTCCCGAACGACACCTGCACCTTCCTTCGGCGGGGCAAGCGGTCGTTGGGATGAAAATTAAAGGGTCCGCGTATCATAAAAAACATGAGTTTTCACCCATGTGACGACGAGGGAATGGCCAGAATTAGCTTGCCAAATCTGGGCTTAGATCTCTTGTGCCCAGTCAAAAAATACCACCCCTCGCACTTGGTGACATGGCACAGTTTATACATAAATCTAAACTCATCCAGAGGAAGATCCATGTCAAACTGATGGTTCTACAAAATCCAGGCGCCAGCAAAGCTGTACCAAAAATTCGGCGCCAATTGGGCAGGGGAAATGCCATAAAAGTGGCAATAATCTTTTACAAAGGGATGAACTAGAAGGGTCATCCCCACGGTAACAGCCCTGGTATAGACAGGGAGGAATCCGGTCGGAGGCATACTAGTCCTAAAATGCATGTCTGGGAGGAGGTATTCAAACCACCTCCCGTCAATGCATCCTTCCTTCACCGCCCGGATGATGTCCTTATTCCGAACTCTCGACGCTACGATGTCGGCTGTGAAGGAAGGCCTGTCCGGGTCTCCACTTGTAGCAGCTAGCGGGGCATCCACCAGAGAAGCGGTGACCCCACACACGCTGCCACCTGTGAAAGGCCTCCTATTGACGTCTTCATCAATCATTCGGCAAACGTTGTCATAAGTATCGCTATAGTCATCGCTAGGGCCGGCCATATGTTCCTCGACTTTCCACAATAGTGAGTCATAGTCTGACGAGGAAGATGACCATGAAATATCCACCACAGAAGGGGAGTCTGGTCATACAATAGACAGTTCCTCTCGACGGGTGTTTTTTGAGGCCATTGTTCTGGTAATAAAAAAGACAATGAGCTACGTCAAAAGCCTAAGTCGAGAGGAAGGAAAAAATGGCGGGCATTCTAAGCAATGACCATTCTAGACAACGACTGCTGAAATACCTCAACATAACGTCGACTATTCATATGAAAATGGTGACGACAAATGCTCGTGACAACCAAGGTTCATCAGAACCTGGAAGCCAGACTTGCATTCAACTAGGAAGCAGGAAAAGCTACCCTATGTGGGTCGAATAAAGCATAGTAAGTTAATGTCCTCTACATTTCGCATATCAACACCTATGATTCACTGGGAAAGCCAGTAAAATCATCCAACAATGTAAATAAGCAACGATTAAAGCTTACTGATGAGTTGGAGTCTGGACGGAGTTTTAAAACCAAGTGGCTTCACGATGCACCAAAGGAAGCAGGAAGCAGGGACCACAAGTCGGAGATTCACAGGTAGAAATTCAGACAGAGTAACGACGGTTCTAAGGAGTTTTTTGGAGAAGATGACTTCGGTTTGAAGAGTATTTAAAGAAAAACAGGCCCTCAACCCCTGACCGTCAGATAAGGCTTATGGAAATCCAACATAAGGGGTAATTTTCCTAGATCGAACGACAGCAAAGCAAAGGTGAGAAGATGAAGGGATGTGATCCAAGGGCTCATATTCATCTTTTCAAAATAAAGCCTTACGTCAGCATGGGGAAGCGACTGATGCGACGGTTGCATTCCTTGAGAAAATCTGATGCATCCAGACCATCATTGCGGACGAAGGCTCAGGACCGGTTTCCCACACCCAAAGCACGGAAGGACGACCGAACCTAAGCTCGAGGCTGTCTAAAAGAAAGACTTGGGGGTAGCTGTTATGGGGGAAAATATGGAGGACACGTGGAGGAAGGACAATATGACACGTGGCCTTAACCTCTCCCTGCAAGGCAACAACCCTCGACGTCTGGGACTCCCTTCCACTCCGTCGTCAAGAGCCCGAGTAAGAAGCCCAACTTAGGGCGTCGATTTCATCTGGCGTCGACGGGTCGTACCGTCGACCTTACATCATAGAAATCCCTCGTCATAAAATCCACTGCCAAGAAGAACGATTGGGCTAAACAACACTGGCGATGAGGGGAATGCTCCTTGGGGTAAAGCCTGACGTGGCAAGTTGCGTATAGTACTAAGGGGTGTCTGCAATACAGGCATTAAATGTAAAGCCTTAAACCACCCATACGGGGGACAGAAAAGGGTTACAGCTGTGCACAGAGCCGTAATGGGAGACTAATTGGCTGAGTGAACAGTGCACAAAAAGTGATTAGTGGGCTACGGGCTGGGCCTAGAAAGACAGACCCCTTAAGTGCTTTTTCAGCCTACAGAAGGAAACCCCCCCGACGAAGGAAGCTCGGCTATAAAAGGAGAGAAACCTCATACGGAAAAGAGGTTGATCTTTAGAGGAAAAAGAAGGGGAGAGCAATTTGTAAATTGTAACAATCCCGAAAGAAATGAAAAAACCATAGTGGATGTAGCTCTTCATTTCATAAGAGTGAACCACTATAAGCCTTGTGCATTTTTCTACTTTAAGTGTTTTTTTTCTTATATTGCTCACTGCACAAAAAATACCATAAGCACATCAAACTCCTACATATAACCTATATTTAAGCCGGTAATCCGACGGAATACCCCGAGGTGAATCGGCCTGTTTTTGTTGGCGAAAATTCACCGTTAACAATATTTTTTTGAAAAAAGAAAAAAACAACAACAACAACAACATTGTCGTCTGGCGCCAGGTCAGGTGCCTTCATGTGATTTTGAGTGTACAAAAAGATGCCATCATGCCGAAACATAAAAGGAGCAAATTAACATCGAATCGGATCAAAGAAAAAGATTTCTTGAAAATAAAATAAAACACAATTGTTTGATGCAATATCTTTTAATTGTTTGACACTTCATTCGTTGCAATATAAGATAGAAATTGATTTAAAGAGACATACACAGTACTAGATTAAGCACAAATATTCTAGTTTTGGTTGTCATTTTTTTTTTTTTTTTGTTGTTGTTGATTGGGGCCTGTTATATGAACGTGTTATGTGGATTTTGAATCATTGAGACTGGATATATGAATAAATTGCATTTATAGAGAGATGAGGATTTTTTTTTTGTACGTTTTATTAGAGCAACGAAAAGCTTAAAATTTGATATTAAGATATTAAAGGGTTCGCTTGGGAGAGCTTGTGTTTGTGATTTTAAGTAGTAAAAGAAGATAAGCATAAGTTTCAGCTTTTTAATTAGTGTTTGGATAGTGCATGAAAAAATGCTTTTATATTTAAAAGGAGCTTTTGAACATGTTTAGGTAAAAAAATCAAAAACACTTATTGTTATAAAAAGTAATGTAATAATAAGTAATTGATAAAATATTTAATTTGTTATTCATAAATAAAAAATTAAAAATCTAAATAAAAAAACTTTTTATAAGCACTTTTTTTATAAGCACCAAAGAGATAGCTTATTTCAAGTTCAAAATTGGCTTTGAAGTGCACGTTTTTAAAGAATATAGATTTTCTTAATAATAATAATAATAATAATAATAATAATAATAATAATAATAATAATAGTAATAATAATTATTATTATAATAATAATAATAATAATAATAATAAAATAATAGTAGTAGTAATAATAATAATATTATTATTATTAATAATATTGTGGGGTTGTCCTGGAGTTGTTCTGGGTCTGTCCTGGGGGTGCCCTGGGGGTGTCCCGGAGGTGCTCTGGGGGTGCTCCGGGGGTGCCCCCGCGGTGCGCCGGGCGTGCCCCGGGGGGTGTCCCGGGGGCGCCCCGTAATGATTTCGATATCAAAAATTATGGCCGTTCTAAGTCACAGTCGTCTGATTTCTCTCTTTTTTTTTCTCAGATTCTGTCTTTTTTTTTTTTTAAATGTAAAGCTTGGCTAATAAAGGAACCTAAATCAAATTTGATTGAAACTAGGACTCCTTATGGAGTTTCGGCCAAAGATAACATACAAGGAAGGAAAGAAACCCTAATTGAGTTCCAACTAGGTTTAGGAAACCCTTAGAAGCCCCAAATTCGAGTTCTACCCTAGGATTAGAGCTCTATCTTAAATTCGGCCAACCACCACTTATCCTTATCTATTCGGTTCTTTATTTTCTTTTTTTTTTTGTTTTTTTGTTTTTGTTTTTTTGAGAATAGGATAATCGAACTCAACAAGGAAAAGAACCCTAGAGGTAGGTGCAAGATGTGCGGCCACAAGAAACCCTATGAACCCGACTCTTTATTTTTTTTTCAAAATTTTCAAATCAAAGAAAGAACAAAAAGAAAAGACAAACTCGAATTGAAACCCTAAGACGCAAGAAAGCGATTAAAGATAGTCAAACTTGCCTTGGAACTAAAGCTCTGATACCAATTGATATGAACCTCACCAACGACGTGACGAGACCCAACACCAAACACAGATCACAACCCCAAGATCTTCAAGACGCAAGATTTTGAGCCTTAACCCATTGTCTATCAAGACGCGAATCAAGAATTACGAAAGATGAAGAACGCCACACCAAGATTACCAAGAATCACACGTTAATCTTAATGATAAGTTCGATTGTTGAACGTCACAAGAAAAATACTTGATAAGTTCAAAAGGTTCTCTCAAGAACCAAGAAGCACAAAATATGCAAAACCTCAATATGATTATTCAATAATTAATTCCAAAAACGAGTTTTAACCACCCTATTTATATAGGATGCAATTTTCAAACCTAGTGAAAAACTAAAACATCTAATTATCTAAGCTAAAGCCCAAACTTGGCTAACCCTAATCTAATCTAAGTCCAATTTGGACCCTATACAATTCCAAGGCCAATTCGGCCACAAATATTCCCCTAGGCCCAATTCTACCAATTTGAGTTGGACTCCCCTTGCTAAGCTCTTTGCAATTCACTTAAATCTTCTATAACCTTAATCATGGTGACTAGGTTCTCTTCATTCAGGTTTGGACTTGTGTTGGGCCTTCAAGTGTTTGCCATGTCTCCAACTTGTTGAACCAACCCGTTCAATGGATCTCTTGAATGTTGCGCTAGTCCTTGTGCTCCACCTATCGCATCATTCTCTCCCTCTTGAAAAGGATTTGTCCTCAAATTGTCACCTCTTGGAAGAAGTTTTGAACGTCTTTGCTCAGGATAGGCAGGCCAGTTTGAAATTGTTGCACCAGATTTGAAGTCAATTTGATGTTCAATTTCCCGAATTAGAGGTAAACTTGAAGCCATCTCTTTGGGAATTTGATCCTCGAACTCATGCAAGAGAGAAACAACGTTGCTCAGTAAAGAACTGACAAGATCATTTGTATATAAAACGGCCTCCTTCTACATGAGTACTATAAGGGGCTATTGTGAAAGTAAATCTCTCTTAATCTCATTTTCTCTTCTCTCTTTTTTGGCCTTTCTCTCTTTTTCCTCTTTCTATTCCTTTACATTTTGCATCTTTAGTTGGTCTTCAAGAACCTGTTTGGGAGTCTATGACACAAGGGATATAGGCTACCTTTTAATGGTAAAAGAGTACCAATTGGTGAAACCGTCATGTGTGACTCGCCGACCGTACTGCCATGGCCTTCCCAATAGGACACGACATGCGTGCATAGGTACCACGTCACAAAGCACCTCATCCTCATATTTGGGCTGTCCAGGGGCTGCCCCAGGCTGTCCCGGGGCTGTCCTGGGGATGCCCCAGAGCTGTTCGGGGGATTCCCCGGGGCTGTCCCACGATTGTCTCGAGGCTGTCCTGGGGCTGTCCCGGGGTTGCCCTGGGGCTGTCCTGGGGATGCCCCGGGATGTCCCGGGGCTTTCCAGAGGCTGTCCCGGGGATGCCCCAGGGTTGTCCCGGGGCTCTCCCGGGGATGCCCCGGGGCCGTCCCATGGCTGCCCTGGGGCTCTCGCGGGGCTGCCCCAGAATTGTCCCGGGGCTGCCTGGGGCTGTCC
>NW_010365473.1:103927-122897 GCF_000414095.1 Morus notabilis
TCCCGGGGCTGTCCTGCGACTGTCCCGGGGCTGTCCCGAGCCTACCCGGGGATGCCCCGGGGTCGTCCCAGGGCTACCCCGGGGCTGTCCTGGGGATGCCCCGGGGCTGCTTCGGGGCTATCCCGGTGATGCCCTGGGGCTGTCCCGGGGATACCCTGGTGCTGTCCTGCGACTGTCCCAGGGCTGTCCCGCGACTGTCCCAGGGCTGTCCCGGGGCTACCTCGGGGCTGCCCTGGGGATGTCCTGGGGCTGCCCCTGGGCTATCCTGGTGTCATTACGGGGCCCATCAGAGGTTAGATCGAAGTTGTCCTCGAGCTCTACAACCGCAGTCTCGAAGTTTATGTATATATATATTTTTTTATGTTTATCAAATCTTAAAACATTAAAAAGAAATCCCCTAAGAAAAGAAATATTAAATATTTAAATAAATATTTATATTTCTATTTTTTTCAATATTTCCACTGAATTATTAGTACCAACAATATGATTGATATCGACATTTTTGCTTTCAACTTCATGGCCAAGTCAATGAAATTAAAAGGTAATAAATGACTTGCAATCTTAACACGAAAAAATAAACGAGGAAAACAACACCAGTTACATGCTGTTTTGTCCGTGTAAACGACATCAAAACTTACGAAATTTAACACAAAAAGCCACACACTAGTTTATGGATTTAAATGACGCTAATCTTTAACACCAATAGCCACAAATCATTCATGCATTGTTTGGTTGGGAGGAATGGAATGGACAGGAAAAATCATTCTGATAATTCCATTGTTTGGTTGCTTTATTTTGACTAGGAAAGGCTTTCCGTGGGAAATTTAATTCACTCAATTTGAGTGAATCCTCATTCAGGTGGGGGGTGACTTGAATGGCCTTTCCATTCAGCCCTCTTATTTTTTTCCCCAATTTGGCCCTCGTCCCCCCTCATCCCCCCTCGTCCCCGATCAAAAGAAAAAGAACCCTAGCCGCATCTCCCCTCGACCACGACTCCAACTGAGGCCAGCGCATACACTTGATGGACGGAAGGTTGATCGACTGTTGACGCCGGCGACGAGAAACGACCACAGGTACAATCTTCCCTCTTCTTCCTTCGTGGTTATTGGAGATCCCTCTGTTTTGGCTTCGTTTTGATTTTTTGAAATCTTCTCTCATTTTCGTTAAGGATCCGTAATCAAAGCCCTAACATTGTTTCTTACTGTGGTTTACATCTCAGAAACTAGTTTTCTCTTTAATTTTTCTTTTCCTTTTCTCGGTTAGGTTTTGGATTTTTCGGATTCTTCTTGCTTCTGCATATTCGTTTTCTCAGATTTCTAAAATTTGAGATAATGCAATGGTTCACATATTGGCTGTTTTGATTATTTGTTTTCATGCTCACTGATTTCTGGATTTGTGGATTCGATTTTGGATTTTGGTTCAATTTTTATTTCAGATTTTGCAAGAATATCAGATTTTTGGATAATGATATTCGTTTTCTCAGATTTTGATATGGAGAAGATGTGGGATCTAGTTGTGATTTTTAATGAAAAATCATTTGAACAACAACAAAACTTGTAGGCGGAATTTCAAAAATTTTAACATATCCATTTAATTCCAAATTAAATGTAAACTACAACGAGAGATACATGCATGATATATGTTTATAGACAAAGGAATAAAATGACAATCATACCTTTGTGACGATTGAATAAAAAATGACCGCAAGGATCTTGTCTCACTATCTCACGTTCCGAGATGGAGAATTGCCGTGAAACAAGATCGTTGATCTATCGATACGATCACACTAAAAAACCACTCGTTGATTCAAGACTATGACTCTAAGTGTTTTGGGATGAGAGAGTGGGCTCTTTTCAAAAAACTTAAGGAAACAATTTTTCCTTCTATTTTGTCTCAAAATTCCGGCCACCCTAAGGAGAGAAAAGTGTGAGATATTTTCTTTTCTTAAAAACTCATAGTTAGGGTTTTCAATAATATCCTTTTATAGGAGGAAATTCAAAAACTCAAACCCTAGATGGGATTTTCGAATTTCCCCTTCTCTCTAGGATCAAAATCTGAAATTCCCCATATGGCTAGGGATTTTCGAATTTTCCTTCTCACTTTTGGAGCAAAATTCGAATTCTCCATATAGCAAGGGATTTCTGAATTTTCCAAATAAAATCAACTTTCTCTTTCCTTTAGTTGCCAAATAAAATCATGTTTAAATTTTATTTTGAATTTTAAATTAATCACTATTAATTTCAAAATTCAAATTCATTCCTTTTATTTTTCAATTATCAAATAAATGAAAAATAACACAATGAATTTTTAAACATAATTATATAACAAAATATCAGTTTCTATTTTCCCACTTATTAGAGCTAGCCTTAAGACCGAATGGACCCACATGAACAAAGCTATGGAATTACAATACTCGACTAACTTATCCCGATAAGTTATCGACATATTTGATTCTGACATCGCACGACTCCACTAAAAGTTCGATGCCGAATAATCTCTCGATTCATATGCGCTATTTTCTGATGGTGTTAATACAATTTATCACATGGTCCACAGAATAAATGC
Organism: Morus notabilis; assembly: GCF_000414095.1. Lineage (NCBI taxonomy): Eukaryota > Viridiplantae > Streptophyta > Magnoliopsida > Rosales > Moraceae > Morus > Morus notabilis. Next base: position 106,493 of record NW_010365473.1, read on the forward strand.
ATTATTATCCTTCGTAAATATGAGTGATCAGAATGGTATAGAATATTACCGTTTTACCATTCCAATCATTATTTTCTCAACTCCTTTATTTGACTGTGAATAAGAAAGCCATATGTTCGTAAGATGTCTCGCACATGTCACGATATCTTAATCAATGAATATCATCATTGAATACCAAGCCTGGTTTATTTATTCACACACCCATCAATAAAGCATGAGGTGATATTATTTCTTACGAATTCCATATCTGTGAATCACATAACTCCAACTCAATTTTGTCATGATCCCAATAGCCGAGATGTTGTTCAAAAACTGTGAACTAATCTCACTGGTGAATCAAAAATCATGAGAAATTAAGTCGAGTTATGTATTCACTTCAGGATTGAGATAATTATACAAATATACTTAAGTTGTGACAATTAGGTTTAGAGTTCTGTAAACGGTTTTTACTCTAACCTAATCAGTCACATGGTCTATTCAACATGTTGTGAACATGTCTAGATCAACCACAGAGTCCAACTCCCATGCCCCGAGACCAGCATCATATGGTTCGATCTAACAGTCATAATCGGATTCGATTGCCCAATCGATCCTAAGACTGCGAATATCTATTTTAAACTATATCAGAAAAGTTTGTCCGGCAGGGTTTCCCTGACTCTTCTTTCGTTGATAACAGTCTATGGACTAAGCAATATCACTAACACTCTTGAATATGTATCAAAACATAACTTTATTTTATTTTATAAAATCAGCAAAATAATAATGTCTGACATTTGTCATTTCACAAATAACAAATTACATCCTACTTTATGGACACATTTCCAACAGTTTTCAGTCACAGTTCTCCGATTTTTTTTCTCCAAAACTGATGAAAATAAGTGAATTTTGGCCCGAAAAATTGGGTTGGTGGGCTACACCTTGCCATGATTATTGAGATCGAAAAAAGCTTCGATTTGGTATATTACCAAAAACAGTTACAAAGCTTAGAATTACAAGAAACCTTCTGAATCTACACTAACTCCTAACTCACGGTGACTCCCTTGACTCGCCTTCAGACTCCTGGCCTTACTCCGAGTCTTATGCTCACCTTTGGTCCTCCTGACCTACTCCAAGCATGATGCCCGCCTTCAGTCTTTCTGACTTATTCCCAGCAGCACAATCTGCCTTCAGCTTTTCCTCGGACCTCCTCTGAATCCTCGCAAAGTCCGCAAACTACAGGGTTTGAGAGTTACAAATAAAGCCTAAGGAATGCTCTAATTTTCTCTCACTCTTAAGCACAAAATGTGAACACTCAATTACAAAATGATCTCTCAATTTTAGTTCGTGCTCTCTACACACAAAGGTCTGAATGAGACCTCCTTAAATAATGAACCCAGATATGAGAGAGGTCTAGAGTCTCCCCACTTGATCAAGGCTGAGATTTGATTGTGTCTTCTTAATTGATTTGCTTCATTAAATCCAGCTGTCACTATGTGAACAAAATATCCGAACTTGCAACTGTCAAAATAAACTAGACAGACAACTCGTGATTTGTTAACAAAAATGAATTCAATCATAATCCGAAATTGATCAGAAAAATCCTGAATGAAATGTCCAAATAAACGCAATCAAAGAATGAATTGATCCTTAATGAACCTAGACTCAATTATGCGCAAGGATCAAAACCACAAAAACTGAAATCACAAAAGTTTGCCAAAAAGAGATGAGCTAAATTTGTGATAAGCAAATCAAAAATATTATCTCATAAAAACGGTAACTTTATCTTGTAAGTAATTTGAATATAGCCCAGAAGTCAAATTGTGTTGATAGCCAACAAAATCTGTAAGTATCCAATCAAGTCGGACTATTTATGGAAACAAATCAATAGGAAATCTATCAACAAAATATGGAAACGATGTATAAAAATATCAACATATAATTAAATAGATTTGATATAAGTATGACAATAAAAATGCACAAATCCCACACCAATCACAAATGCCACATAGGAAGATTTGTGCCTCATAGAATTAAAAATCCTACCATTTGTAATTTTGTTTTTAATTTTTTTTTCTCTATTATTTTTTGAATTTTTCATTGGTTTTATTCTACCAGATTAGTCAAGCAACTGATGTTGGGAAGACGGTGATATTTGTTGGAAATTTTGAAATAATCTAGTAGATTATTGACATTAACTTACCAGATTCCACTCTTGCAACAGGTACAAGCCAAGTCCGATAATAGTGGTTGAAAACGTCAAAATAATGAGAAAGCTCCGTATTCTATCTTCTTAAACACCACCTGATTTTTGAAAAACTCTACCTATTGATTAGGTCTAGTCTATAAAGTAGAAATATATGGGCTAATGTTAAGGGGTAAAAAAAAAAGCTTCATTTTAAGGGAAATTTTTAAAAATTTTCTCTAAGTAATCTTATAGATCATAGGTAATAATGTAGAAGATTACTCTCAAATATCAGTAATCTACCATATTACTCCTAAAAGATTGATGTTGGTGGATATTGGTGATATTTATGGGCTAATGTTAAGAGATAAAAATGAAATGCACTGCATTTGAAGGAGTATTTTTAAAAATTTTCTCAAAGTAATCTTATAGATCATAGGTAATAATGTAGAAGATTACTCTCAAATATCAGTAATCTACCATATTACTCCTAAAAAATTGATGTTGGTGGATATTGGTGATATTTATGGGCTAATGTTAAGAGATAAAAATGAAATGCGCTGCATTTGAATTTGAAGGAGTATTTTTAAAAATTTTCTCAAAGTAATCTTATAGATCATAGGTAATAATGTAGAAGATTACTCTCAAATATCAGTAATCTACCATATTACTCCTCGAAAATTGACGTCGGTGGATTTTGGTGATATTTATTGACAACGTCGAAATAATTTGGTAGAGTACAAATAATAGTCTAGTATAATACTCTTTAGTAACTGGTGCCGGATTGAAAAACTGAAATAATCTGGTAGATTATCAGTAATGATCTACCATAGTACTCTCCAACGACCAACACCAGAAAAAATACCAATTACATTTGTTAAAAAGTCAAAATAATTTGATAGATTACGAATGAATGATGATATAATATATTACTCTCTGATGCTAGATGATAATTAAAAAGTTGAAATAATCTGGTACATTATTGTTGATAATTTACGAGATTACTTTCTGGCGACCAGTGTCACCATTGATTCTGATAACATATAGTAGATACTCGTGATAATCTAGTAGATTACCTTTGACCGGTGGAGATAATTTGGACAAAACACATTTGGCTCACGTTTGAGCGATCCTCAATCATGGCTCATGGGGCAAGTTTACTTTTCATTCTATGATGTGGCAATTTTGATGTGGCGTCGCTTATAATAATTACTTCTGTAATGGATAGATCTCCTTATCCTCAATCTATGACGAGTCGAGAAACTCAACTTTACGTGTCCTTTCTTTCACATGTATTTCACCATCCCAAACTACTTCCACAATCACTCTCTCCCTTCTTTATTGAACTCACCGTTCTCTTGCCTAAATTATCAGAACCAACAAAAAGCTCCCCCAGTACCTTTTCCAAGTCACCCAAAAGCCAATTTATTATAGACCCCTTCAATTCCCTTTTAGTTCTACAATTGCTAATTAATACTACAAGTCCCTCCAAAAAACAAAAGAAAAAAAAAGAAAAAAGAAAAATGGCTCTCAATCTCCCAAACTCTTCTACTTCACACTCTAAAGACCATTCCTTCCACCACAAACGCCTTCTCTCCTAGCAACCCCAAATTTCCCATTCCATTATCCTTCTTCTATTTCTCCCTATTTCAAATTTTCACTATCTCTACCTATCACGAGAGAATGGAAAATCATGGCACCCAATACAACTCCACTCTATCATTAATCCTTGTCGCAATATTCTTTATGACAATGGCCTCAAGCCAATTGTCCGCCGCAAACGACGACAAATACGTCCGACAAGCCTGCGCAGTAACGCGATACCGCAGCCTCTGCATTCGCTCGCTTTCTCCGTTCTCGGACGCGGCCAAGACGAGCCCGAGCCGTTGGGCCAGAGCGGGCGTCTCGGTGACGATAACCGAAGCGAAGAGCGCCGTTCAGTACTTGATCAAGCTCAAACGACAAGAGAACCGCGCTAGGGGAGCAAGAAACAGTGCCGCGCTCTCTGACTGCATAGAGTGCTTCGGAAACGCCATAGACGAGCTCCACAAGTCGCTCGGGATTCTGAGGAACTTGAATAGGAGAACGTTCGGGACGCAAATGGGAGACCTCAACACGTGGTTGAGCGCCGCGCTGACGGACGCCGACACTTGCTTGGACGGTTTTGAGGGCCAAAAGGGAAGGGAAGTGAGGCGGATTCGGAGCCGGGTTTCGAGAGCGAGTTGTGTTACGAGCAATTCGCTTGCTCTTGCCAACAAGCTTGCCTCCACTGGTTTGAGAGCCATTGATATGCCATAAGAGAAGATAATATTGGTTTGAGATCATAGGGTTACTTTTGGCGAAGAAAGAAACAGGGACTAAACAATAATTATATGTATGGATAAATAAATTAAGACTAGGAAATCATTACATGTTCATGTCGTTTGAGAATTACTCGTTTATTATGTATGCTTATCTTTGTGTACTTGAAATATGATGTCATATAATACAGACAATAATAGTATCTTCATGTAGTTTACTGCAATTCTGAATTGTGGTGGCACTATACAAAAAGAAATGACGTGCATTTTTATTACTCCCTACTGATTTTGGATTAATAACATAATTACCTATTAAGTATGAGAATTACAGTTTTACATGCTCATTTCATCACTATTACTATTAGTGTTAATTAACCACCAAGGTGGTGGTCTAGTGACATCAGGCTTAATCTCAAGTGATTGGTAAATTGAATTACAAATTCGAGTCATGTGAAAGCGTTTGAGACTATTTTCATATTTTCAGCATAATGTTTTTAGCTTTTGGTGGAGTTGAGTTGACACACTTTTTAGTGGGGTTGAGGTTACACTCGACGTAACTTATTGGCTCGATATGAGCAATATTCCTCATCATATGGACTCATTGAGTCACACAGGATAGCTACAACCAGTTGCCCATTCTCAACCAAAAAAAAAAAAAAAAAAAAAAAAAAAAAAAAAAAAAAAAGTGGGCCTTTTTGTTTTCTTTTCTGCCCTTTTTTTACCTTTGCTTTTGGAGAGGCTGATGCTTAACTATCTACCAAAGCCCCTAGTAGAGGTGAGAAGTACAGACATGTTCGTGTCCATAATTGTTAGGTCGGTACTTTGTAGGGCGAAGTTCTACCTATCATTACTATAGATAGAATCACAAGATAAAGAGATGAGCTCGTTAAAGAAGGTTCCCATAAATGACTAAAACCCAACTATATGTGACACAGTCAGGCTTCTTAGTTGGGCTCCAACTTAGAAATGTAACGCAGCCGAAAAGCGCCAAGTTTCGACCTTTCTTTTAATGAGGCCCAAAAAGTTTTTTATTCAAAAAAAAAAAAGGATACTGAAAAATTGTACTACCGGCTCGTATAAATTAATGAGAAATAGTAAAAAATAGGTCGATATGAAAAATTTAAAAAAATATATAGATCAATTTTTAGTTATAAAAATTAATAAGTCATAACTTATCAAGTTATGGTTCATAACTAAATAAGTTATGGATAAACTTGTAAAGTTATAGTTCATAAATAACTAAACTTGATGGACAATAACTTATCAAGTTATGGTTCATAACCAGACTAGTTATGGACGAAAACAGTAATTTAGCCTATTTATTAACTTATGTAAACTATTGACCTATTAATTTTAATTCATCTCAAGTCTCAGTTTATTTTTCCCTTTCTCCCTAAATTAATTTAGATCATGTGAACATTATTTGGCAAGGTTCAGAATTTCTTGGCACCTTTTGGTTAACAATCATGTGGGTCATAGGTCAAGATACTTTAGTGCTCGCATGTGTTATAAGTGAAACTAACAAACAGGAAAAAAAATTAGAAAGAAACATTGGACATCATTTTTCACGTCCTGCCGTCTTTCACTATCGGTGGACAATTTCATAGTCAGACAAACGTTAATTTTGGGTAAATTGGCCGATAGATTTGCAAGCCAAGTGTCTGATTCTTATCATTTGGTTTTAGTCATTGCTAGAATTGGTGCAGCAAATTACGAAGGATAAAGTTTTGGGTGGTTCTGGATCTATATTTATTAATAAGCTTTTTTTTTTTTTTTTTTTTTCCATGGAAGTCATTGTCGGTGGACGAAATGGAAAAGGAAGTAATATACCATTTTGGTTGCAAGAGCCCCCAAAAGCCATTCAGATAGAAAATCACTTGTAGCCATAAGATGACACGCACGTACATGATTGGTCATTTTCATTCCTTTTCTCTAGTAAAATCATCATAGGTTCCATTTATACGTGTAGATTCTTTATTCATTTGACCATTCTCCACTTTTCTATTTGACCCTTCATTTGGAGTACCAAACAGACGGTGTGAATTAAGCAGGCATTTCTTTACTTCATACTCCAATTCAAACTTTTTTATTATAGTATTTTATATAAAATTTCAATTTATGTTTAAAGATTCTCTTTTCAAACCTATTAACCAAACGTGTAGTGTCTTTTAAATCGAAGCCACAACCTGAAAAAATTGCTGCTCTGAAAGAAAAAAAAAAAAGAAAAAAAAAAGAAAAAGAAAAAGAAATATCCGACTGTGGAAAGTGAAAACTGGGGGTGATGTATGCAGACAATCACAACTAGCGTGTTGGTGATTAAAAGATTTTTTTGGTTTCAAAGAAAAATATTTCCTGACCATTTACGCGGATTCTTTTTGCAATAACCACTTTCTTCATGTCAGTAACTTCTAAAGTTTTGACTGTAAAATGTGAGCTTGTGGGTGCATAAATTGTTGGAGGCAAGAGCATTTGAGATTTGGCTTAGAATAGACTATAGAGACGGAAAAGCAAAAAGGGACCCCAAAAGAAGCAAATGAAAGGAAAAAGTCCGTGTATGTTGCTTCTTTTCATGCAAGCCGTGGTATAGCAACAAAGCAAATTTTAGATGTGGCGTTTGTAAAAGAGATCCAACTTAACTTTAATTTACTCCTTCCGTTTGGATATTTGGAAGACACTTATATGAAGACGGTTACTTTACTATATAGCGTTAGAGCATTATAAAGATGCTGTGACCTCGAAATTAGTTAAGATAATTATAAAGGGAGCTTTCTAGGTAGGGATTCACCGATAGTGTATATTTTTATGTGTGTTTCTAAACATTAGATTCGATTAAAGTTGTACAAATATGTAGATTATTTTTATAATCTGATACATATTTAATGGTTCAAAACTTATAAGTCTTATCTGTCATATATTTTTTAAAATTCTCCATTGAGAAACCAATATCTTAAAGTAATGCAATATTTTTTGGAGAATTTTAAGACTAAGAATTAGTTAGATAGGGTATTTAGGGCGGCAAGCATTTTAAAAGTATGTAAAAATTGTAAGTGCACAATATCGCTAATTAGAAGTAATAAAGTGATGAATAAAGTATTATTTCCACGAAAATTGTGTTAATTTTAATTAATTATCAAAATCGGTTAATCCTAAAATTATTTGAGTGACCAAATAAATGAGAATAATAAATAAATAAATAAAACTAAAACAAATAATTTAAAAACTTTATTTACTATGTACGTGTTATAGAAATTGCATATCATCATCATCATCACTACTATTATTTTGTGTTGTATAGGATATGTGTGTAGGCATGATTTTAAGTCTGATATAACATTTTCCATATGAACTTATAATTTTTTAGTGTAACAATGATAACAATGAAGCAAGTTATATGTAACATGATCGTAGATTATATTTTATTGGGTGTTATATTTAGACAAAATGAATGTTACACGAATGCATAAACAATATTATATAGATTAAAAAAGATTAGATTTATCAAATTGAATACATTTCACATATATGTATTGATATTCATATGGTAGAAGGCAATAATCAATTTAGTTTGGTTGTTTTAAATCACTACCACATCCAAACTCTTACAAACAATAATTATTTATCAACTTAAAAAAAGAAAGCTCTTAACGCATACGGTGGTAACATAGAGCGGTCATGTAGTTTCGCAGTTGTAACAGACTTTTACTGTAACATCTTCAAAGAACTCTTTAAATTTTATTTAAATTTTAGCTAAAATGACTAAAAAATTATTTTAACTAGCAATTTTTAAGTGATTCACTTCAACCATACTCTCTATTTTAACTAAATATAAATTATTTTAATTTTTATTGAATTTAAAATATAAAAAACTTGATTGAATTTTAAAAAAATACTTTTACATTTATTACCGTTGAAAGAATAAAATAGTACAAAAAATTAAATAACTAGTCTCTCCATACTAAGTATATTTAGCTAATGTAAAAAGTATTCTCTAAAATAGATAACCATTAAACTAATAGTTGGAACGGAGAAAAGTCAAAATAAAACTAAATCATTAGTCATTTTACTTTTAAAAAAAAAATGAATTTGGCCCCATTTGATATATAGGTTCAAACTTACGTTCAAATCAGGTTCTTGTTTATGACTTTTAAAATTTAAATTTTTATTAAAAAAAAATACTTTAACAAGACTAAAATTATAGATTTACACCGTAATAAAACTCATATATCAAACATCACTAAAATAACTAACATAATTAGAACTACTCTCAACAGTACATCATACTTAACTACAAAATGGATTAGACGGCTCATAAATTTGAAAGTAAGCGATTAGGCCTAAACAAAATAATCAATGAATAATTAATAAGTCGGCGCCTAAACGAGTTGTTTTTCTTTTATTTAAAAATAAAAAATAAAAAAAAAAGTCTTAAAAAAGAAATTTGGTGGAAAGAATCTGCACCTTGGTATTGACAAGGTCGTGCCTAACTTTTGTATGGAAGCCCAAAAAATTTATGAAGTTCGGTGCCTAATGCAACACAAAACGTGCGAAATCGTTAATCGGCACGTGTACGGAGAAGGTCAACCTTGCTTAAGAATCAATGCTCCTCCAACGACGACGTGCAAATCAAGTTTTGTCTGTTGCTATCTGTGGGCCCAATGTCTTGGATTTGTGTTTATTAAATATTTTAAAAATAAAAATAAAAAATAATGAGAATGATTTAAAATTATTTTATCTTTTTTATTTTTATTTTTTAGTATTTATCAATAATATTATTTTAAATAATAATTATTAATTAATTATATAGTATATTTATAATAGAATAATTAATAGAAGGTTATTAAATAAATAACTAATTATTAATATATCAATTATAATCTATTAATTATTACATAATTGATCAATAAAAAAACAGTAATTACTTAATTAATAATTAATATTAAATTAATTATTAATTGAGTAATATACTAATCAATAGTAATTAATAATTGATAATAAATAATTAATTATTATTAAAATAATAATTACTAAAAATTGATCATTTAATATATCAAATAATAGAGTATTAAATAAAAATTGGTAATTAATTAACTAATTATTTAATTATGTGACTAAAAGTTAATTATTTAATTAGTAAATGGAATATTGATAAATTATTTATATACTAATTATTTATTATTAATATACTAATTAATTACGTATAAACTACTAAGTACGAGTACGTTACCAATATAGTAATTACTTATAATTGACTACTAATTACTATCTTTTAATTATTTAGCATAATAATTTATTATATATAATAGTTTAATTACTAATGTACTCATTAATGATAATATCCATTATTAAGTGATTATTAATTATTTAATATATTAATTTAAGATTTTTAATTACATGTACTCAAAATAAAATTTTATAAATATAACCAAACACAATTTTACATTTTTATTATACTCAAAACAATTTTATAAAAGACCAACCAAATATAATTTTAAAATCGGCTTCAGAATGATTTTTAAAATAATCTCATTTTCACTTTTACACTTAAAACAAAACAATTTTGAAAACATTACTAAACGAGCCCATAGCTTTTTAACAAATTTTCTACATTGATGGAAAAAAGATAGCTACAAAGAAACAAATAATTTACCAAATAAAAATCACGACCACTATTGTAATTACAAAAATGAAAAAACAAAAACAAAAACAAATACACACACAAGCCATAACATTAAACCACTAAAAACATCGAGGCCACTCAATACCACACTGCTATCGCAACCAGCTAGCGTTCACTGACACACTTACCACCAGAGGACTTGTGATCGCCCCTGCAAATAAAAAACTCTAAAGGATAGATTAACGTCCTAAAAAACACCTTGTGACCGAGGACGATCGAACCTCATCCTCAACTTCAATATGACAATCCTCCTCCTCTCCAAATGGTATGAACCCCATGACGATCATATGTAGATAAAGTTTGTTGATCATATAGCCCTACAGTGTATTAAACCTTCAATCAGGAACACATTGCTCTTTTTCTCTCGTTCATTCTTCATTTTTTTGGGAGGGCTCAACACTAAGAGTCCGTTTAATTCGTTGATTCGAGTTTTTAATTCGAATTGATATTTAACTTTATGTAAGAACTTTTTACTGTAATAAAACTCGAATTCTAAACTCAAATAGGCAAAATGAACGGGCCTTAAATATTTATTGCATTTCTCCTTTAAATAAAAGGAAGGTTTTAGTCGAGGAAAAACTATAGAAAGAACTTAATGATCGTTCGTTTATATGAATACGGTGCCACACATCACTAACGTTCCATTAAATATCATGCTCTACCTAGACACCATACCAGTCATAGAACAAATTTTTCTTTTCTCATTTTTCCAGAGAAAGTATATTTCACTTATTAATTAAGTCCAAGTAAAAACTTAGCTAGCAAGTGTAGATTACGTTATATACGCCCGGCCCTATACTGGTCCCATGTAATAAGACGCACATAAAGCGGGGACCCTCAAATAATGTACATCTTTAATCCAAGCCATATGATTTTGTAAGGCCGAGATGATATTTAAAGATGTCCAAAATCATGTATCCAAGTGGACCATGCAGTAATTTGTGTTAAATCACAATTCGATCGTGTCGTGTCTATATTTGTAGGGTCAGAAAAATAACAGAGAATAAATCAAATTAAATTATAAGTTAGCAAACCAATTATGCCTGAGTAGCTAGACTAGTCTACTTCTTCGGTTCTAAATCAGGTTTGATCAATTTTTCACATCATCATACAGAAGAAAAGGAAAATTAAGAATAGCTAAAATAGCTCAGTTATTATGACTACCTATCGTTTTTTTATCAGTACATGAGTAATAATATTATTTGGGAATGTGGTACATACATACATATATATATATATATATGACAATAAGGTAGTGCCCGATCTATTATAATTTGATATGGTATAAAGTCATCATCATCTAACGTAAATGCAATAGATATGTACAACTAAATGCAACCTTTCCCTGGCTTTGCACGAAATATAAAACAAAACAATTAGAAAGATGCATGAATATAGTTTAGAAGACGGATACATATAACATTATAATTTGAGCTAGTTGCTTAGGAGTGGCAATTTCTTTGGGTTTAATTAAATGCATGTGCACCCTCATTTTTCTCAGCTCTCACGTCTCCTAATCCTATAGATCCGTTTTAACAATCCAATGCAAGAATCTTTAGTATTTCGATAGTATTAGTTGTATAGTGTACGTCAAAGTGGGGGCAAAAGGAGAAAAGAAAGGCAAAAAAAAAAAAAAAAAAAAAAAAAAAGGGGGCCCCACACACTAACATTCAACCACAGATAGTGCCTATTTGTTTGGTTACGTGAAAGGGATTTCAGCATTAAAAGAAAGAATCTTCTCTGTAATGAATTATAAGGAGCTAGAACAACTTTTTTATGATGAGTTTTCAGGTTGGCCAGAAAGGAAACCCCAAAAAAACAAAAAAACAAAAAAACAAAAGGTTCAGCTTCCAAATCACTCCAAGTTTTCAGCAAATTAACTTCAAGTAGCATTAGGGCGATCGATGGGCTATATAGGGTTATTATATATCTGTAAGTCTTGGGTCACCTTCAATAGCACATGAGAGAACAATTAGATCCGTTTTGCACCTTGTTTTCTTGAAAATTTAGTCATATATTTGGCGTTCCTTGTAAGTAACAATATGACTAATTTAGTTCAATTTGTCAACAAAAGAAGGTGGTTAATTGTTATATCTCATGACTGTATTTTTTTTGTAATTTCAATAATCTCTTGTTGAAAATTTGTAAGTCTATAAGTTTGCCAACGAACTCTTTTATGTCATCAAATGTGATATGATTTTATGTCGTGTGGAACCTGTTAAAATATTTCGTTTTCTCATCATTAGAATAATGGGGAATCAAGTTGGTATCACAGTTTTTTTAATTTATTTATTTTGACAGGTTATAGTACTTACTATAATTACAATCGGTGTCTTTATGAACAGAGATATGTTTGAGACCTGACAAATTATTATGCTTTGAAAATCATACTTATCAGTTATCACTCATGCTCAATTGATAATGCAGCGTATTTTACCGGGCACTTTTGTGTCTAGGAAATTTTCGCTAAATTAATAGTAATTACGAGAGTAGTTTTCATGCAAGAATAATAAATACATTTTAGACTTATCATCACAGTTTCAGTATTTTACAATTCTTGACCATGATAGTTGATATCTGCATATAACGCCCGTCCCCTCTCCTGCAAAATGAATCTCTTACGTGATCATCTTTCGTTGTTTAAATTTTTTTGTGTTCTATTGTTGCGAGATTGAACACAATACGACGATTGACGAAAGATTCATTTAAGACTTTTCAAGGACGTACAGTCTGAGATGGTTAATTTCTTTGTTTGATATTGTAGAAGACTAAGAAAGAGAAGGCAAAGAAAATAAAGGCCCTTCTCTAAATTTGAAAGGTTAGAATGTACAAGAAAATTAATTACAGGATGAGTCCAAAATCAGAATAAAAAAATTCAAACAGTATAATGAATGTTAGGGAATATTTCAATGTTTCATTTAATCATGCAAAAAAAAAATAAAAAATAAAAAATAGAGACGAGAAGAGGGGAAAAGAGACATAATAAAGATTTTCTTAATCAACAAGTTCAAAAGAGGTATGAGAAAAACATGGAATCACTAGACTCGTCATCACCCTTTACTATAGGCTCCATCGTGCTTTTGTGGTATATGCTCTTTTTTATTTTATTTTTAGTTTTGGGATTTAATTCACAAGTAAAAATCTTTTATTGACAAGAGTTGAAATAGATATAGAAATTTAACGAGGATCTATGTAAAAATTCTTTCTGGACGAGATTTTTCACTATTTCTCTTACGAATAAAAGAAAGCCTAAAACTCTCTTAGTATGGAAAATAGTGCAATTTGAGATAATCATTATCCTCCAGATGTAAACACGGTTGTAATTCCTTGATTTCTGTAAAGATCATTTCAATAGCATTTGATTTAAACTCAAACAATTGGATATTTATAGCTTCTTCCGAGATGAATGGAATTCTCTCGATAGCTTATATCTTTTATATACATTTCCTTCGATGTAGACGTATCTCTTGGTGAAAGTATTAGCTTCGTCCATTCCTCGGGTGCATATTCAGGCTGTATGTTTTTATTTCTTCAACCATGGTGTAATAGTCCTACAAAGTAACGTGCATATAACGCCTCATTTCTACCGTGTAGCAATACTTTTTAAACACATGTAACTTTGATCTACAATAAATAAATTCTTTGTTGTTGTACCTTTTACAAAAATGTCTTTTATCTCTACATGTTACATGTAGGACTCGTAGCCCTTAAATTTACATAACAACTAAAATGTATGGTAATCCGTCCCACAGGTTTGTAGATTAGAAATACATCAATGTCAGGGGAACATAGGACGTGCCCGATTTTATAATTAACTGCGCTTTGTTTGGTATGACATCTGAGGGTGTCCTATATATATGGACATTAGATTATAAATGGACTATTGTAATAATATATAAATAGAAGGGAAAAATAAAATAAAATTTTTCGTGAATAAAAAAAATAATAAATAACAAATAGGACGTGTGAATCGGAATCAGCAAAAACCAGAATTAAGGTTGGTATGTAGGACAACAAATGGTAATAGAATCTTCATCAGGTAAAATCATAATAATAGACACAACTCAAAATCCACATATTCTACAACCCAATTGAGTAATGAAAATCTTGGAATCATTGTGTCATTACACTTACGTTACTTTTGGTAATGACTTCAACGACACCACAAAAGTGCCACTGATTTAAACTATTTAAATAAAGATTATAAGCAAAAAAATTGTGATCTGATCAAACTATTCATCTCATTGTGTGCCTGTTGTGTGACTCATGGTTTAATAATTACTTTTCAGGTGGGACGTAATTTACATCCTTAAACAAATTGGCTAGCAAACTTTTTTTTTTTTTTTTTTTTTTTTTTTTTTTTTTTCAATGAAATGGCCTTTTCTTTAGAATAATTGTCTAACAACTTTAAATCATATAATATTAAGGAAAAAACAATTATGGGCACTATCGCGCTTGTACAATTTTTGTCACGTCAAGACTACACCAGAAGGATTTGATTTTGACACCAAAGAAGTACATAACCAAATACCTGGTCAAAATAGCCTAATGGAAAAAAAATTAAAGGCTGGTCAATGATAAATTGATAATGCTTGCACCGCCCCCAGTTAGTTCATTTGATTTTTTTTCTTTTTTATAGAATAAATCATTTTAATTATTCAAAAGTTAAGGACTTGTTTATTTCATATATTTAAGTTAATAATTTTGATTTATTGACATAAATTTTGTGAAAGAAAAATTGACGGAAATTTTTTTGATTTAAATGTTTTTTTAGAAGAAAACACTGTAACAAAATAAAACTTATGAGTTTAATTACAAAAACTAAACAATCACTAAGACCTTATTAGTTAAAGCAGATTCAAAAATTTGCGCCGCTCTTGTTAAGAAATCGGAAGGTTTATTTCAAACTACTGATATGACAAGTTGAACGAAGGCCCTGCTCATTTCACCGATTCAAGTTTTGTTACAGTAAGGTCTCGTTCGCTTCACATATTCAAATGTTTAATTCGAGTTGAGATGTTATACTTTTTTAGAGCTTTTAACTGTAGTAGAAAAAGTTAGATGTGACATTTTCTGAGAACTTTTAACTGTAGAAAGTTAAAACTGAAAACTCAAAAACCGATTAAAAGAAAAAAAATCAATCTATTAATTGCAAAAAGTTAAGAGGGTCTCATATAAAAAAGCCAACAAGTTAAACTTAAAAATAACTCAAATTCTAGAATCAACACCCTCTGTTTTTAAACTAAAATGTATAGTGTTTTTAACTTAAATTCACATCTCTTCTCTTAAAAAAAAAATTTAACTACACATTGAAATACAATTTTAGATTTTCCTTCTCCAAACCACACTTTAACTAATATTCAAATGTCATCTTTAGGCACTACAAGTTCACACTACGGTTTTCTAATTAAAAAATTTTAAACCACCGCATTTTAAACCTTTAACCAAACCAACGATATCAATAATCTTCTATAAAGTATGTTTGTTTCACAACTCAAGTTCTTAGTTTGAGTTGTATATGTGAGAAAAAAAATTACCGTAGTAAAAAAATTAAAATTAAAATTTTTATAAAAAAAAATACTATAACAATAAAATTTGAGTTGTGATTTAAGTTGTAAAAAGAATAAAAATACTTGAGACGTTTGGTTCATAAATTCAGAATCATAATTTATGATTTTAATATTTAAAATTTAAATTTTTTATGAGAAAAAAATAATATACAAAATAAAAAATCATAATTTAAAATCATTACGAACCCTCAAAACAAACATATCAAAACTTTTTAAATAAAGAAAAAAACTGTTAAAAAAAATGAAACAAAAAGGGACTAAGGTGATGGCATATCGTAATAAACTCCAAAATTAAGAGTCTATTTAGTTTATATATTATAATTATTTTTAATTTACGTTTGTATTTTTCTTTTGAGAAAAAATACTACTCATGCCCTCACTCTTTAAATGCAAATCTAGCTCTAAACACAAGAAAAACACACAGCCTAGTCCAATCGCGCACGCGCCGGAGAGCGAGTTCCCGGCGAAATTTCAATTTTCTAAATTCTTTTTCCTTACTAATTCCCTCTCTTCCCTTATATACCGCCTAACAGAAAAATCTCTGCATCCAATCTCAGATTCTCGAGAAAATTACTCTTCATAAATCTCTCTCTATATCGCCGGATGACTTCGGAGCTCATTTTCCGCGGCCACGACGAGGCCCAGCCGGTGGCCGACGCCTACTCGCCGCAGCCGCTGAAGCCGTGGTTCGCCGGGG
>NW_010365473.1:122990-133691 GCF_000414095.1 Morus notabilis
GCGGGCCCCCGGCCGGGGGCCGCCCCCTCCTCCCCAAAGCCGCTGAAGCCGTGGTTCGCCGTGGCACGGCCGATTCGCTACATCCTCCGCGAGCAGCGCCTCGTCTTCGTCCTCGTCGGCATTGCCATCGCCACCCTCGGCTTCACCCTCCTCCCGCCCTCCCGCCCTCCCCGCTACGCTCCTATCTTTAACTCCTTGCCGGAGATCGAGACCTCCTCCCACCTCTCTCACCACCGTCCCCACTACGAACGCCGCTTCGGGATTCAGAACTGGAACTCCGGAGGGAAGATTCCTTTGGGGCTTAAGAGGAAGGGCCTCCGGATCGTCGTCACTGGTGGGGCCGGCTTCGTCGGGTCCCACCTGGTCGACCGTCTGATCGAACGCGGCGACAGCGTGATCGTCGTCGACAATTTCTTCACCGGAAGGAAGGAGAACGTGATGCAACACTTCGGAAACCCTAG
Source organism: Morus notabilis (assembly GCF_000414095.1). Lineage (NCBI taxonomy): Eukaryota > Viridiplantae > Streptophyta > Magnoliopsida > Rosales > Moraceae > Morus > Morus notabilis. The sequence continues at coordinate 123,452 of NW_010365473.1, forward strand.
GTTCGAGCTCATCCGGCACGACGTCGTCGAGCCTCTCCTCCTCGAGGTCGACCAGATCTACCACCTCGCATGCCCCGCCTCCCCTGTTCACTACAAGTTCAACCCCGTCAAGACCATTATATCCTTTTCATTATATACAATTGCTTCTCTTCTTCTTTATCTTCTTTTTTATATACGATTTATATTTGCTTATTCAAATTGAAATTCCTTAATTCCTGAGTTTTTCTGGAATTGCACAAGACCAATGTAGTAGGGACTTTGAACATGCTTGGGCTTGCCAAGCGAGTGGGCGCTCGGTTTCTGTTGACCAGTACGAGTGAGGTGTACGGTGATCCTCTGCAACACCCTCAGGTGGAGACCTACTGGGGAAACGTCAATCCAATTGGTGCGTTTCGTTTCTCTATGTCCGTTTTTTGTTTGTTTCTCTTTTTTACTTTTTCCCGTCGTCTATGGCGGACTGGTTTGGTGAAACCAGTGTACGTTAGCGAGTCGTTACTGTCCCCGTATAACGTGCGCCGGGGCCGGAGGCGGAGGAGATCCACTGTGTTTATGGGACTTTGTTTTCTCCCACGTGGGCCCACCATGGCGGGGGCCACGCGACCAACTCCTTAGATCCGGACGCATTGTCTCGGTCAACGAGGAAACCGTGATTATCGGGTCCACGAATCGGACGGTCGACACACACGTTTAGCGAATAGTCAAAATACCATTTCGTAGTGATGCGTTCCTTTGAAATTTGAATTATGTTCGAGTGGAAAATTAGAATGGAATAGAACACGTGTATTTTTTGTAATTTTTGGTAGTTCGCGTGAGTTTCAGCGTTTGTGCAGAGCTGAGAAGCAGAGTACAGGGGGGGTTAACTGATAGAGTTTGGTTGGAATTATTGAATTGATGCCAGGTGTCCGAAGTTGTTACGACGAGGGAAAGCGTACGGCCGAAACGTTGACCATGGACTACCATAGAGGTGCTGGCGTTGAGGTTAGCATTTTAATCTCTTCCCATTATAGAAAAAAAATGTTTATTGTTTTCTCAACATTATATTATTTTGTCTTTTGTTTTTTTTGTTTTTTTTTTGTTTTTTTTTTTCCTTTCTTTCTTATAGCCTTATATTTGTTATGTTTAACAACATTTGATACGCGTTATAATCTTATAGAATTCCTAGAATTGTAATTACTGGTGACAAGTTATATTTTAATTCTTTGTTGTATCATGAAACTATTTTTCCATCCCAATCAAATGCAATGTACTGGTGACAAGTATATGGTTCCTAGTATATAAATATTTTAAATCAATTCTTTTTGTTGAACTAAATATGATTGAGCTGGTGAGAAATTAATGGCATTTAAGATAAGTGTTCTTATTTTATTGATCACGTTATTGGAAATGAGAATTCTAGTACTAGACATGATTGTGAGATTGACAGCGTTTGTCTGGACCCAACCTGGATCGTGCGTCAAACTGTCAATATCTTCACATGCATGTAAGAAGGGTCCTTTTTGAAAAAAGAAATGTATTTACGTTTTCCTTTCTCATTGGATGCAGGTTAGGATTGCCAGGATCTTCAACACTTATGGGCCAAGAATGTGCATAGATGATGGCCGTGTTGTTAGTAACTTTGTTGCCCAGGTACACTATTAACAATTATATAATCCCCTTATTGAATACTTAAAGACCAGTACCTTTATTTTAATGATTAATTAAACACTAATTAGTGGCGACTTTGCAGGCATTGAGGAAAGTGCCTCTGACTGTTTATGGTGATGGGAAGCAGACAAGGAGTTTCCAATATGTTTCTGATCTGGCAAGTCATTAGAACTTTTATATCTTCTTTTTCTCAAAGACCTTTTCAAACGAATTGTTTTTTCTTCTTTTGTTTTGTGGTGCCTGGCTAGAGACTCTATTGTTTATTGTTTATTCTTTTTCCTTTCAAGAAAAAAAAAACAAATTGCTTTTATATTTTGTTATAAAATTAGAGAAAAATATAAAATTCCTAGCTTGGAGATCAAGAATTTCACTGGCTGCTGATGGTGAATAGTGCCAAAAACTTGACGCTAGTGTAGTAGTCGGGGTTTCTTTCTGAGACCATATTGCATAATATTCTTCCCATGTGCCTAGCACGTTTACAATCTATGTCAGTTCCTAAAAACTGCGTTATTCGGCGTGGTGAATGCTCTGAATTTTTTTACGGTGGATCGGTCCCATTGCCTTTATAAATTTATTCATGTAGAGAGTATTCACAGAGTTGCATGTTTCACGTGGCTAGTGCCAACACAGAGGAAAGGCGTACAAGGGACCAGCTATCTTAATTGTACCTTTGGTTGGTACATGCCACGTAGTTTGGTATGCCTTGAAAGTTGTTCTGAACTAGTGAGAAATTAAAGTCCCTTTCAATAATTGAATCTTTTCTTCAATAAATTAAGAAATTAAAAAAAAAAACTGGGAAAAATCCAAAGTAAGAGCTGAAAATAAATGGTCCTTCAATGTGATGCTGAGGAGCAGCAGATAGCCTCTGCTGTTACCTAGGTGCTCTAGAGGGTAGGATTGGCCATTTGTGTAGACTCTATGTCGAAAAATATACATATTCATTGTTTGGTACATTGTGTTGAGTTATCTGTGTCATGGTCCATTGGAAGGAGGGGGGACCAGGGATCTCTCTCTCTCTCTAGAAACACACACACACACACAATATATATGTGTGTGTGTGTGTGTACGCGCTCGTTATTGTCCATGGGAAGATTGAATTCTTTATTCCACTGAAAGTAAATTATAAATGTTGATCTTCTGTCTTATTTTAGTTGTCTTGCTGCATGTTATTAAAGTCTATATTATTTGCTTAATAGGTGGAGGGTCTTATGCGCCTCATGGAAGGAGAACATGTAGGACCTTTCAATCTTGGGAACCCCGGTGAATTCACCATGCTTGAACTTGCCAAGGTAAGCATATTACTCTTCTGGACCGCCTTTGATTATTTCGGGGTCTTTTGGTTTATTTTCTTTGTTTAGTAAATGATATAACCATCATTTTTCATCCTGTGTATATTTTTCATTTGAATTTGCTTAAAAACATAGATCTAAGTCCATATAACATAATGTCAGTTAGTGATCATATTAGAACTAAATAAGCAACTGATAAGGTACTAGTAGTACTATGTCAGCTATTGGATAAACCTCGCTGTTGTTTCGCTTTTCTCTTAACGGATTCCACACTTTTAGCAGTTCAACGTCTGCCTAAAGTTCTTAACGAAGGATCATATTGTCTTGTGTTGTTCAATTAGCTTTAAACAGGAAAACTTTAGCATTTATGTTTTAAATTTCGCGACTTCTTATTTGTGGAAACTTGAGCTCTGAACCTTCTACGCGCATTCTGTGTATAAATTATGCTGCGAACCACGTATGAAGTCCAATTTATTCACCTATAATATTTTTACATGTAAATTAGGCTTAAACTTATATAGACGTGGTATATCAATATGAATTCTCGTTCCGGCAGGTTGTCCAGGAAACAATTGACCCAGATGCGAAGATAGAGTACAAGCCCAACACAGAGGATGACCCCCACAAAAGGAAACCTGATATTACAAGGGCTAAGGAACTTCTGGGCTGGCAACCAAAGGTATCCCTACGCAAGGGACTCCCTCTAATGGTCAAAGACTTCAGGCAACGCATTTTTGGCGACCACAAGGAAGGTGGTTCTTCCAATACTGCATAATCCCAAGTTTAAGGGACTATACTTTGAAAGTGGTACCGAGGGACGAGAATTGTTTACTTGCAAAAAAAGAAAAGTAAAAAAAAAAAAAAAAAAGGAATACACTAGCTTTTCCCTGCTTCCAAACGATACAGTATCAGCAGAAGTAGCAGCAGCAAGCGTATTGTTGGTCTCATTGAAGTAGATCCTTAGGTATCCCACTTGGCATCTTGTTTTACCTCCCCATCTTTGTGACTTTGTGTCGGTTATCCTCTCTAAGCTTTCAAATAGACAGTGAGCTTTTCTATTCTTAAAATTACTTGCTATGGCTATGGTGTTTAGCTTGCACATTTTTCTTACTGTATAGCGGTGATTACTTTGGCTTGTGAACAAAGACGTGGGGATACAATTTGAGTTCCATTAACTAATCGAGTAAACATTGTTTAGTAGTTGAGGAAGTTTGCTGAAGGGAATAAAAGAAAAGAAAATGAAAAGGTATATTGATTACTTGAGCTCTAAATTTGGACTTACCTTTGTTTTTGGGTCTTCTTTTCTTGTTATGCAAGAAAGAACTTTCGGTGTGGAAAAACGATTTCTTGTGTGCGATTTGCCTCGCTGTAATAACTACTGAGTGATAGTCAAAGCAAAATAGAAGATTATATAAGCAATGCTAACCTCGTTTTCTTGTGTTTGTTGTCCAAAGTTCTTTTGCATGTGGTTCAAGATGACATTTACTACTTTGAACTGCACTCATCTGATATAGATCCCATTAAGATAGGAGACCCCTGACATCATGATACATTTACCATATGAAAGACAATTCAAGTCCACTATCTACAGCACATATATAGATCATAAACCAGAGTTATTTCAGCCCCTAATATGCCCAACACGGAGCTACCGCTACATAGCAGAGTGATGCTGCAAGCGAAGGCCTCTCAATCCACAAAAGTACCTCCCGTAAGATTTCGTCCTCCGCGGCTCCTGCTTCTTCCTAGCATTTTCTTGAGATGCTGCGGAGGTCACGAGCCTCACAACCCCATTGTCGAATGCATGAGTCGGACGTTGCACACTACTAACACTATCCCCAATCTCGGTGTGCTTATCAAGCCAAGCTATGATGTCTGCGAAAACGATCTCGATGTTCTCGTCTGGCTCACCAGACGTCAAACCATGCCACATTCCAGGGTATAGCTTTATGGTCTTGTCTCTGCTGCCAGCTTTCTCGTACAGTGCTATGCTCACTTCAGGGTCGGTTACGGTGTCTGCTTCCCCATGCAATACAAAAAACGGAAGCGTCACCTGAGCAAAGGAGTCAAAAGAGAACTTAATTTGACTACCAAGTGAGCTTAAATTCATAGGTTTAGTAATGTTTGTTAAGAGGGATTGCGATGTAGGAAGCGCCGGTTTAGTATTGTTGCGCTTCTTAAATAATGTTTTATCCTATTTCTTCTGACAGGAGAAGCTAAAAGCTAGAAGCTAGAGCTTTTAGCTTCGTGAAACTGTTGCCAGAAGTGGTTCGATTTTTCGAAATATGCAATAATCCAACTAAAAGCAGGTTTATCAAATTATAATTGTTGCTGATATTCTCTGATAATCACTTTTAGGAGCTGCGAAAGCAATCCCTACCTCGTGTAAACTGTCTTCAAGGCTCATGCTCGTTCGGAGCATTTCTAGTGCCGTTTTCAATCTAGGCTTGTCTTGGTATATGAGTTTGTTGTGCCTTATCTGCATCCATTGTTGAGGAAACAACACACTGGTATTAGAACTAATTTACACGTCTATTTGATGAGTTGCTACAGATTGAGAAACTAGAATTTCTTCTTTCACCTCTTCACGCTTCACGGGGTCTTTGAAGGCTGAATCAATGACGTCCTTAGTGGGAACTATCTTCCATTTTGGAATAAGCTCTTCCACTCTGGTCAGTAGATTCACAACCAAAGGGTGTGGCTTCACCTTCTCTGATATCTAACAAAACATGCAAGGATATAAGTTATAAATACAGATTTAAGCTCATAATTACCATTTTTCCGAAGGCTAATTCAAGTAGTTGAGTGCATAAATACGTGAGTATGTAATCTAAGGTTCTTAACATAATAGAAGCCATAGGTTCCACTCCATTTAAAAAATAAAAATAAAAAATCCTCGGACAGTAATAGATTATATTTCATTAACTTTACGGACTACAAAAATTTGAGCCTCACTAGCGATTAAGACTGGCTATCAAAATGACAACCCAATTCAGCAGCGCCATTATTTTTTTCTCCCTCATGAGTCTTGTCAAAACTGTCAATTTGTACTCCATTTAGTTGCACATATTAATTGGGTTCTCTAATTGTCAAAGCAAAATAAGACCCGTTTATTTCGTTGATTTGAGTTTTGCTATAATAAAAAGTTTTTAAAAACAATCACATTTAATTTTTTTGCTACAGTAAAAAGCACTCACATAAAATTACATCTGAACTCAAATTAAAAACTCGAATCACCAAACTAAACGGATTTAAAAAAAAAAAAAAAAAGGGCAAACTGAATTCAACTTCTAGCGAAAGCGTGAATATAATATTGTAGAAGATGCCAACCTTACACATGGGTGCAACAAGAACAGCACCATTCCAAAAATAAGGGTCCTTATTGTGAAGCAAAAGGGACACTGCCCCTCCCATGGACTCCCCATACAAGAACCTTCTCTTGTCCCTGTACTCTTCCTGCACTGCCCACCATTTCAACCAAAAAAAAAAAAAAAATTTTGAGAATAATTCGTTGATAGTATGAAAAAAAAAAACTACATTGCAGGCACATATTTGAATTGTTATGGGCTCGTTTGAAAAGTGTATTTAAATTATTATTTGTGTTTTAATTTAAATTTTATATAAGAGAACTATTAACGAGAATTTTTTTGATTTAAATTTTTTGTAAAAAAAAAACATTAAATCATAATTTGAATTTTGAATATATCTACCCACATAAAGGTTGATAGTTTCGGTTAAATTGACTCGAAAAGGAATAGATCATGGTCATGCATATATACCACAGATCGACTTGAAAAAGTCATAGCAATCGGCAATGATGTTGTCAAATTTCTTGATGTAACATCTGGCCCCTCTTGACCTCCCGTGGCCCTCGTAGTCAATCCCAAACACTGCATATCCCGCACATGCTAGTTTGACTCCACAACCTGTCAATTAAGGAAAATGCTTAACATTTTTTATTAGCAAAAAAAAAAGAAAAAAAAAAAACAAATGTTTAACATTTTTACTCGATTTTAACTTTAATGACGTGGTCCATCTGAGATAATGCAGTAATTCTTTTATTTCTAATTTGTTTTTCTTTTAAGAGTAAAATTAACGGGAAAAGGCACGTCATAGAACATATTTCTCTTAGGAAGAACGGGAGAAAAATTTTTCGGTAGAGTTAAAAAAAAAAAAAACACGAAAAAAATTCTCCCTTAGGCAATATGCTTTAAAAAAAAAAATCAATCAGATTTCATTAAATTAGTATTAGATTTGATTTTAGGGTTTTTTTTTTATTTTTTATTTTTTTCCTTTTTGCACCATTAGTCCCTTAACTATTGGGATAGTGAAAGATTCGTCTCTAAATTTTCGTAAGTAGATTAGTTTATGAATTTATTTTTATTGGCAAGTTAGTCTCTAATTTGACAATATTAACATAGATAAGGAGAAATGGGACAAATACTCTTTTAGAACGTATGAGTTTAGATTTTTATTTCTTATTCTTAATTAATATTTCTTTTAACAAATAATTATATTACTCAGAAGGGTATTAATCAAGAGTAAGAGGTAAAAATTAAAACTTATACACTTTTAAGAGTTACTAGTATTAATCAAAAGTGAATGATAGAAATTAAGACTTATACACTTTAAAGAGTAAATTCAGTAATTATTTCTATAAAGGGAGGTATAATATCATGTAAAGTTACGTGATAATTTTGATGACCATGTGATTACTTATGTTAAAATTCAAAAACGTATTATCTATTTTAAGAGCGTCAAATTACAAATAGTCAATTCTGGAATGAATTTATTTCAAAAAATTATGAACCAAATCTTCAAAATGTTAATTATTCAAAGACCATGGCTTTAATTTATGAGAGTTTTTCTACTAGGTCTTAAAAAAATAAACTACTAAAAAGACTTTATTCTCAAATTTATATTAAAAACTATTTATTTTATCTATTTTTTAAATCTAATGTAAATTTAACTAGATTTAACACTAAAAAACTAATCCTACTGACAAGCGGATCTAAAAAACATCCCATAATTTACTAAAAAACAAAGTTCGCTGATATAAGATTTGAGAAGACATGTAGGGCCAGTGCAAAATCTCAAAAATTGAATGAAAAAAGAGCCAAGTGTAGATTAATTAAACCCCAACTGTCGCTGTCTTAATCCTTGTACCAACCATAAAACATATTCAACCACCCACACAACAACCCCCAACAAGGTCCGAGACCAACATTAAGGTTCGTGACAACTATTTTCATAAGTAGAGCCCAATAATTGCTCGTTTAACTAATTAATTGTTTTTATTGTCAATCAAGATTCAAAAACCAAATCTAGAAAAATTAGGGTGCGTTTAGAATTGGTTCCAAAATGATTTTATTTTTTGTATGAAAATAGAAATGAAAACGTTTTCATTTTCATTTTGGAATTATTTCTGAAATGCGTTTGGTAATTTTATTCAGAGATTGATTTCAGTTTTAAAAAAAACTGAAACTGCGTTTGATAGTTTAATTTTTAAAAACATGTAATAATATTTAAAATAATAATATATTAAATAAATATTAAAAGGGGGGTAGTTGGACAAGAGTGGGGGTGGCGGTTCATCTCCCGCATCTCTCTCTCTCTCTCTCCCGCCATCCTTCATCTCCTTTAGTCGATGTTGATGGCGGTGTTCCCGTGGGCATAGTGACGGCGGCAGCGTCCGACGACTGATGATAGCCACCGAGCGAGAGAATCTTCGGCGACGTCTCTCTCTATCTTTATCTCTTCGCTGGAGAAAATAACCGTTCACAAACCAGATCACGATGTCGGAGTGGGGGGAGGGGGGGTGCAGTTAGGGGTGGTGGGCAGTGGAGAAGAGAGAGAAGAAAATAAAAAAAAATGAAATCCGTTTTTAGAAAACGAAAACGAGAAAATGAAAACAGTTTTTTTTTCGTTTTCAGTTTTTCAAAAAAGACAAAAACGTTTTTGTTTTTGTTTTTTAAAAATTTTTACACCAAACGCATTATATGTTTCCGTTTTTATTTTTTAGTCTAAAAAAATGTGAAAAATGAAAATGAAAACGAAAACAAACAGGGCCTTAATCTCAGTCGTTTTCACTGAGGCCACAAATAGAGACAGATTTGTGTCTCATCAAGAAAAGTTGCTTTCTAAGACCCAAAAATAGATTTGAAGAAGCAATTGCAGGTGGGTAGTTGGCGAATGGCTACGGAACAAACGGGGCAGAAAAATTAGATCAACGAATACATACTTTGCTTTGGTTGATTAACATGGGAAAAGTCTCCAAGAGTATTCTATTATTTTTATTTTTTTTCTTCTATCAAATTACGTGATGGTGTGGGCTTTGCATTGAAAGGACTTTGATGAAAGAATTGAAAGCGTCATCTGATCTCCAAATCAGAGGCACGTAGAAAGCCGCCATAAATTGGGCAGCCTTGATTAAAGGCTGGGTTTGTTTTGGGAAAAAACATCTTCTTTTCACACTTTATATGCAGAGACGGAAGACACGACTCAAAATATATATCACATAAAATAAATATCATGTTATAAAATTAATATCGTGTTTCTTTTTTTTTTTTTCTTTTAAATATTTCATATGATGTAAGATGTCTAATCTCTTTATTAGACTGTTTAGTTGGACGGTTTTATAGGGTTTGAACTCAAAATGTAGTTTGAATCCTTGTTTAGTTTGCATAATATTTTAAACTTAATTTTGAGTTTAGATATTTAAGGTTGAACTTAATTTTATTCCGTTTTAATTCAATTTACTGTTTAAAACTTCTCATTAAATATTCTCATTCACATTTTTTTAAAACTCATAATTTTAATAATATAATTATAGGATGGTTTAAATTTTATTTTCTATTAAATCTTACACTATCAAACATCAATTCTAATCATAAAAAACTCATATATAGTTAAACCCACACAATTTCAACTCGCAAAGTGAATGGGGCTCTATATGTTCTTTCAATAGTCTTTGCTTTCCAAGGGAAACTATCAACCTAGAAGAAAGTGATTGCCCCAGATAGAACCAAAGAACACCGAGAGAAGAGAGAGTATGTTACACCACTAGTTCTGGGTTCAACCTTGAAGAAAGTGATTGCCCCAGATAGAACCAAAGAACACCGCCAGAAGATAAAGTATGTTACACCACTAGTTCTGGGTTTATCTATGTATGATGTCACTTTGAGAAGTTGATAAGTTAAATAAGGAAAATAGAACGATTAGGAAAAAAAAAAAAAAAAAAAAAAAAAAAAAAAAAAAAAAAAAGCCAAAAAAAACTCCAAGATTTTGCGTCATCTTTATCTTATCTT